>NW_027041482.1:0-35743 GCF_037179485.1 Ochlerotatus camptorhynchus
TTAAGGGTGCCATTTTGATGCTACAAAAATCGCCAAAAATGCATTTTTTTCACTTCGGTTGAACCACAAAAAAACACCCTAAATGTATTCTAATCCCGTTAGAAGTGGTTCTGAACTCATTAAGGGTGCCATTTTGATGCTACAAAAATCGCCAAAAATGCATTTTTTTCACTTCGGTTGAACCACAAAAAAACACCCTAAATGTATTCTAATCCCGTTTTTATCATTATCTACATCTAGGGGACATTCCATTGCACCATCCTAGAATGGTTAGAAGTGGTTCTGAACTCGTTAAGGGTGCCATTTTGATGCTACAAAAATCGCCAAAAATGCATTTTTTTCACTTCGGTTGAACCACAAAAAAACACCCTAAATGTATTCTAATCCCGTTTTTATCATTATCTACATCTAGGGGACATTCCATTGCACCATCCTAGAATGGTTAGAAGTGGTTCTGAACTCGTTAAGGGTGCCATTTTGATGCTACAAAAATCGCCAAAATGCATTTTTTTCACTTCGGTTGAACCACAAAAAAACACCCTAAATGTATTCTAATCCCGTTTTTATCATTATCTACATCTAGGGGACATTCCATTGCACCATCCTAGAATGGTTAGAAGTGGTTCTGAACTCGTTAATGGTGCCATTTTGATGCTACAAAAATCGCCAAAAATGCATTTTTTTCACTTCGGTTGAACCACAAAAAAACACCCTAAATGTATTCTAATCCCGTTAGAAGTGGTTCTGAACTCATTAAGGGTGCCATTTTGATGCTACAAAAATCGCCAAAAATGCATTTTTTTCACTTCGGTTGAACCACAAAAAAAACACCCTAAATGTATTCTAATCCCGTTTTTATCATTATCTACATCTAGGGGACATTCCATTGCACCATCCTAGAATGGTTAGAAGTGGTTCTGAACTCGTTAAGGGTGCCATTTTGATGCTACAAAAATCGCCAAAAATGCATTTTTTTCACTTCGGTTGAACTACAAAAAAACACCCTAAATGTATTCTAATCCCGTTTTTATCATTATCTACATCTAGGGGACATTCCATTGCACCATCCTAGAATGGTTAGAAGTGGTTCTGAACTCGTTAAGGGTGCCATTTTGATGCTACAAAAATCGCCAAAAATGCATTTTTTTTCACTTCGGTTGAACTACAAAAAAACACCCTAAATGTATTCTAATCCCGTTTTTATCATTATCTACATCTAGGGGACATTCCATTGCACCATCCTAGAATGGTTAGAAGTGGTTCTGAACTCGTTAAGGGTGCCATTTTGATGCTACAAAAATCGCCAAAAATGCATTTTTTTCACTTCGGTTGAACCACAAAAAAACACCCTAAATGTATTCTAATCCCGTTTTTATCATTATCTACATCTAGGGGACATTCCATTGCACCATCCTAGAATGGTTAGAAGTGGTTCTGAACTCGTTAAGGGTGCCATTTTGATGCTACAAAAATCGCCAAAAATGCATTTTTTCACTTCGGTTGAACTACAAAAAAACACCCTAAATGTATTCTAATCCCGTTTTTATCATTATCTACATCTAGGGGACATTCCATTGCACCATCCTAGAATGGTTAGAAGTGGTTCTGAACTCGTTAAGGGTGCCATTTTGATGCTACAAAAATCGCCAAAAATGCATTTTTTTCACTTCGGTTGAACCACAAAAAAACACCCTAAATGTATTCTAATCCCGTTTTTATCATTATCTACATCTAGGGGACATTCCATTGCACCATCCTAGAATGGTTAGAAGTGGTTCTGAACTCGTTAAGGGTGCCATTTTGATGCTACAAAAATCGCCAAAAATGCATTTTTTTCACTTCGGTTGAACCACAAAAAACACCCTAAATGTATTCTAATCCCGTTTTTATCATTATCTACATCTAGGGGACATTCCATTGCACCATCCTAGAATGGTTAGAAGTGGTTCTGAACTCGTTAATGGTGCCATTTTGATGCTACAAAAATCGCCAAAAATGCATTTTTTTCACTTCGGTTGAACCACAAAAAAACACCCTAAATGTATTCTAATCCCGTTAGAAGTGGTTCTGAACTCATTAAGGGTGCCATTTTGATGCTACAAAAATCGCCAAAAATGCATTTTTTTCACTTCGGTTGAACCACAAAAAAAACACCCTAAATGTATTCTAATCCCGTTTTTATCATTATCTACATCTAGGGGACATTCCATTGCACCATCCTAGAATGGTTAGAAGTGGTTCTGAACTCGTTAAGGGTGCCATTTTGATGCTACAAAAATCGCCAAAAATGCATTTTTTTCACTTCGGTTGAACTACAAAAAAACACCCTAAATGTATTCTAATCCCGTTTTTATCATTATCTACATCTAGGGGACATTCCATTGCACCATCCTAGAATGGTTAGAAGTGGTTCTGAACTCGTTAAGGGTGCCATTTTGATGCTACAAAAATCGCCAAAAATGCATTTTTTTCACTTCGGTTGAACCACAAAAAAACACCCTAAATGTATTCTAATCCCGTTTTTATCATTATCTACATCTAGGGGACATTCCATTGCACCATCCTAGAATGGTTAGAAGTGGTTCTGAACTCGTTAAGGGTGCCATTTTGATGCTACAAAAATCGCCAAAAATGCATTTTTTTCACTTCGGTTGAACCACAAAAAAACACCCTAAATGTATTCTAATCCCGTTTTTATCATTATCTACATCTAGGGGACATTCCATTGCACCATCCTAGAATGGTTAGAAGTGGTTCTGAACTCGTTAAGGGTGCCATTTTGATGCTACAAAAATCGCCAAAAATGCATTTTTTTCACTTCGGTTGAACCACAAAAAAACACCCTAAATGTATTCTAATCCCGTTAGAAGTGGTTCTGAACTCATTAAGGGTGCCATTTTGATGCTACAAAAATCGCCAAAAATGCATTTTTTTCACTTCGGTTGAACCACAAAAAAACACCCTAAATGTATTCTAATCCCGTTTTTATCATTATCTACATCTAGGGGACATTCCATTGCACCATCCTAGAATGGTTAGAAGTGGTTCTGAACTCGTTAAGGGTGCCATTTTGATGCTACAAAAATCGCCAAAAATGCATTTTTTTCACTTCGGTTGAACCACAAAAAAACACCCTAAATGTATTCTAATCCCGTTTTTATCATTATCTACATCTAGGGGACATTCCATTGCACCATCCTAGAATGGTTAGAAGTGGTTCTGAACTCGTTAAGGGTGCCATTTTGATGCTACAAAAATCGCCAAAAATGCATTTTTTTCACTTCGGTTGAACCACAAAAAAACACCCTAAATGTATTCTAATCCCGTTTTTATCATTATCTACATCTAGGGGACATTCCATTGCACCATCCTAGAATGGTTAGAAGTGGTTCTGAACTCGTTAATGGTGCCATTTTGATGCTACAAAAATCGCCAAAAATGCATTTTTTTCACTTCGGTTGAACCACAAAAAAACACCCTAAATGTATTCTAATCCCGTTAGAAGTGGTTCTGAACTCATTAAGGGTGCCATTTTGATGCTACAAAAATCGCCAAAAATGCATTTTTTTCACTTCGGTTGAACCACAAAAAAAACACCCTAAATGTATTCTAATCCCGTTTTTATCATTATCTACATCTAGGGGACATTCCATTGCACCATCCTAGAATGGTTAGAAGTGGTTCTGAACTCGTTAAGGGTGCCATTTTGATGCTACAAAAATCGCCAAAAATGCATTTTTTTCACTTCGGTTGAACTACAAAAAAACACCCTAAATGTATTCTAATCCCGTTTTTATCATTATCTACATCTAGGGGACATTCCATTGCACCATCCTAGAATGGTTAGAAGTGGTTCTGAACTCGTTAAGGGTGCCATTTTGATGCTACAAAAATCGCCAAAAATGCATTTTTTTCACTTCGGTTGAACTACAAAAAAAACACCCTAAATGTATTCTAATCCCGTTTTTATCATTATCTACATCTAGGGGACATTCCATTGCACCATCCTAGAATGGTTAGAAGTGGTTCTGAACTCGTTAAGGGTGCCATTTTGATGCTACAAAAATCGCCAAAAATGCATTTTTTTCACTTCGGTTGAACCACAAAAAACACCCTAAATGTATTCTAATCCCGTTTTTATCATTATCTACATCTAGGGGACATTCCATTGCACCATCCTAGAATGGTTAGAAGTGGTTCTGAACTCGTTAAGGGTGCCATTTTGATGCTACAAAAATCGCCAAAAATGCATTTTTTTCACTTCGGTTGAACTACAAAAAAACACCCTAAATGTATTCTAATCCCGTTTTTATCATTATCTACATCTAGGGGACATTCCATTGCACCATCCTAGAATGGTTAGAAGTGGTTCTGAACTCGTTAAGGGTGCCATTTTGATGCTACAAAAATCGCCAAAAATGCATTTTTTTCACTTCGGTTGAACCACAAAAAAACACCCTAAATGTATTCTAATCCCGTTTTTATCATTATCTACATCTAGGGGACATTCCATTGCACCATCCTAGAATGGTTAGAAGTGGTTCTGAACTCGTTAAGGGTGCCATTTTGATGCTACAAAAATCGCCAAAAATGCATTTTTTTCACTTCGGTTGAACCACAAAAAAACACCCTAAATGTATTCTAATCCCGTTTTTATCATTATCTACATCTAGGGGACATTCCATTGCACCATCCTAGAATGGTTAGAAGTGGTTCTGAACTCGTTAATGGTGCCATTTTGATGCTACAAAAATCGCCAAAAATGCATTTTTTTCACTTCGGTTGAACCACAAAAAAACACCCTAAATGTATTCTAATCCCGTTAGAAGTGGTTCTGAACTCATTAAGGGTGCCATTTTGATGCTACAAAAATCGCCAAAAATGCATTTTTTTCACTTCGGTTGAACCACAAAAAAAACACCCTAAATGTATTCTAATCCCGTTTTTATCATTATCTACATCTAGGGGACATTCCATTGCACCATCCTAGAATGGTTAGAAGTGGTTCTGAACTCGTTAAGGGTGCCATTTTGATGCTACAAAAATCGCCAAAAATGCATTTTTTTCACTTCGGTTGAACTACAAAAAAACACCCTAAATGTATTCTAATCCCGTTTTTATCATTATCTACATCTAGGGGACATTCCATTGCACCATCCTAGAATGGTTAGAAGTGGTTCTGAACTCGTTAAGGGTGCCATTTTGATGCTACAAAAATCGCCAAAAATGCATTTTTTTCACTTCGGTTGAACCACAAAAAAACACCCTAAATGTATTCTAATCCCGTTTTTATCATTATCTACATCTAGGGGACATTCCATTGCACCATCCTAGAATGGTTAGAAGTGGTTCTGAACTCGTTAAGGGTGCCATTTTGATGCTACAAAAATCGCCAAAAATGCATTTTTTTCACTTCGGTTGAACCACAAAAAAACACCCTAAATGTATTCTAATCCCGTTTTTATCATTATCTACATCTAGGGGACATTCCATTGCACCATCCTAGAATGGTTAGAAGTGGTTCTGAACTCGTTAAGGGTGCCATTTTGATGCTACAAAAATCGCCAAAAATGCATTTTTTTCACTTCGGTTGAACCACAAAAAAACACCCTAAATGTATTCTAATCCCGTTAGAAGTGGTTCTGAACTCATTAAGGGTGCCATTTTGATGCTACAAAAATCGCCAAAAATGCATTTTTTTCACTTCGGTTGAACCACAAAAAAACACCCTAAATGTATTCTAATCCCGTTTTTATCATTATCTACATCTAGGGGACATTCCATTGCACCATCCTAGAATGGTTAGAAGTGGTTCTGAACTCGTTAAGGGTGCCATTTTGATGCTACAAAAATCGCCAAAAATGCATTTTTTTCACTTCGGTTGAACCACAAAAAACACCCTAAATGTATTCTAATCCCGTTTTTATCATTATCTACATCTAGGGGACATTCCATTGCACCATCCTAGAATGGTTAGAAGTGGTTCTGAACTCGTTAAGGGTGCCATTTTGATGCTACAAAAATCGCCAAAAATGCATTTTTTTCACTTCGGTTGAACCACAAAAAAACACCCTAAATGTATTCTAATCCCGTTTTTATCATTATCTACATCTAGGGGACATTCCATTGCACCATCCTAGAATGGTTAGAAGTGGTTCTGAACTCGTTAATGGTGCCATTTTGATGCTACAAAAATCGCCAAAAATGCATTTTTTTCACTTCGGTTGAACCACAAAAAAACACCCTAAATGTATTCTAATCCCGTTAGAAGTGGTTCTGAACTCATTAAGGGTGCCATTTTGATGCTACAAAAATCGCCAAAAATGCATTTTTTTCACTTCGGTTGAACCACAAAAAAAACACCCTAAATGTATTCTAATCCCGTTTTTATCATTATCTACATCTAGGGGACATTCCATTGCACCATCCTAGAATGGTTAGAAGTGGTTCTGAACTCGTTAAGGGTGCCATTTTGATGCTACAAAAATCGCCAAAAATGCATTTTTTTCACTTCGGTTGAACTACAAAAAAACACCCTAAATGTATTCTAATCCCGTTTTTATCATTATCTACATCTAGGGGACATTCCATTGCACCATCCTAGAATGGTTAGAAGTGGTTCTGAACTCGTTAAGGGTGCCATTTTGATGCTACAAAAATCGCCAAAAATGCATTTTTTTCACTTCGGTTGAACTACAAAAAAACACCCTAAATGTATTCTAATCCCGTTTTTATCATTATCTACATCTAGGGGACATTCCATTGCACCATCCTAGAATGGTTAGAAGTGGTTCTGAACTCGTTAAGGGTGCCATTTTGATGCTACAAAAATCGCCAAAAATGCATTTTTTTCACTTCGGTTGAACCACAAAAAAACACCCTAAATGTATTCTAATCCCGTTTTTATCATTATCTACATCTAGGGGACATTCCATTGCACCATCCTAGAATGGTTAGAAGTGGTTCTGAACTCGTTAAGGGTGCCATTTTGATGCTACAAAAATCGCCAAAAATGCATTTTTTTCACTTCGGTTGAACTACAAAAAAACACCCTAAATGTATTCTAATCCCGTTTTTATCATTATCTACATCTAGGGGACATTCCATTGCACCATCCTAGAATGGTTAGAAGTGGTTCTGAACTCGTTAAGGGTGCCATTTTGATGCTACAAAAATCGCCAAAAATGCATTTTTTTCACTTCGGTTGAACCACAAAAAAACACCCTAAATGTATTCTAATCCCGTTTTTATCATTATCTACATCTAGGGGACATTCCATTGCACCATCCTAGAATGGTTAGAAGTGGTTCTGAACTCGTTAAGGGTGCCATTTTGATGCTACAAAAATCGCCAAAAATGCATTTTTTTCACTTCGGTTGAACCACAAAAAAACACCCTAAATGTATTCTAATCCCGTTTTTATCATTATCTACATCTAGGGGACATTCCATTGCACCATCCTAGAATGGTTAGAAGTGGTTCTGAACTCGTTAATGGTGCCATTTTGATGCTACAAAAATCGCCAAAAATGCATTTTTTTCACTTCGGTTGAACCACAAAAAAACACCCTAAATGTATTCTAATCCCGTTAGAAGTGGTTCTGAACTCATTAAGGGTGCCATTTTGATGCTACAAAAATCGCCAAAAATGCATTTTTTTCACTTCGGTTGAACCACAAAAAAAACACCCTAAATGTATTCTAATCCCGTTTTTATCATTATCTACATCTAGGGGACATTCCATTGCACCATCCTAGAATGGTTAGAAGTGGTTCTGAACTCGTTAAGGGTGCCATTTTGATGCTACAAAAATCGCCAAAAATGCATTTTTTTCACTTCGGTTGAACTACAAAAAAACACCCTAAATGTATTCTAATCCCGTTTTTATCATTATCTACATCTAGGGGACATTCCATTGCACCATCCTAGAATGGTTAGAAGTGGTTCTGAACTCGTTAAGGGTGCCATTTTGATGCTACAAAAATCGCCAAAAATGCATTTTTTTCACTTCGGTTGAACCACAAAAAAACACCCTAAATGTATTCTAATCCCGTTAGAAGTGGTTCTGAACTCATTAAGGGTGCCATTTTGATGCTACAAAAATCGCCAAAAATGCATTTTTTTCACTTCGGTTGAACCACAAAAAAAACACCCTAAATGTATTCTAATCCCGTTTTTATCATTATCTACATCTAGGGGACATTCCATTGCACCATCCTAGAATGGTTAGAAGTGGTTCTGAACTCGTTAAGGGTGCCATTTTGATGCTACAAAAATCGCCAAAAATGCATTTTTTTCACTTCGGTTGAACTACAAAAAAACACCCTAAATGTATTCTAATCCCGTTTTTATCATTATCTACATCTAGGGGACATTCCATTGCACCATCCTAGAATGGTTAGAAGTGGTTCTGAACTCGTTAAGGGTGCCATTTTGATGCTACAAAAATCGCCAAAAATGCATTTTTTTCACTTCGGTTGAACTACAAAAAAACACCCTAAATGTATTCTAATCCCGTTTTTATCATTATCTACATCTAGGGGACATTCCATTGCACCATCCTAGAATGGTTAGAAGTGGTTCTGAACTCGTTAAGGGTGCCATTTTGATGCTACAAAAATCGCCAAAAATGCATTTTTTTCACTTCGGTTGAACCACAAAAAAACACCCTAAATGTATTCTAATCCCGTTTTTATCATTATCTACATCTAGGGGACATTCCATTGCACCATCCTAGAATGGTTAGAAGTGGTTCTGAACTCGTTAAGGGTGCCATTTTGATGCTACAAAAATCGCCAAAAATGCATTTTTTTCACTTCGGTTGAACTACAAAAAAACACCCTAAATGTATTCTAATCCCGTTTTTATCATTATCTACATCTAGGGGACATTCCATTGCACCATCCTAGAATGGTTAGAAGTGGTTCTGAACTCGTTAAGGGTGCCATTTTGATGCTACAAAAATCGCCAAAAATGCATTTTTTTCACTTCGGTTGAACCACAAAAAAACACCCCAAATGTATTCTAATCCCGTTTTTATCATTATCTACATCTAGGGGACATTCCATTGCACCATCCTAGAATGGTTAGAAGTGGTTCTGAACTCGTTAAGGGTGCCATTTTGATGCTACAAAAATCGCCAAAAATGCATTTTTTTCACTTCGGTTGAACCACAAAAAAACACCCTAAATGTATTCTAATCCCGTTTTTATCATTATCTACATCTAGGGGACATTCCATTGCACCATCCTAGAATGGTTAGAAGTGGTTCTGAACTCGTTAATGGTGCCATTTTGATGCTACAAAAATCGCCAAAAATGCATTTTTTTCACTTCGGTTGAACCACAAAAAAACACCCTAAATGTATTCTAATCCCGTTAGAAGTGGTTCTGAACTCATTAAGGGTGCCATTTTGATGCTACAAAAATCGCCAAAAATGCATTTTTTTCACTTCGGTTGAACCACAAAAAAAACACCCTAAATGTATTCTAATCCCGTTTTTATCATTATCTACATCTAGGGGACATTCCATTGCACCATCCTAGAATGGTTAGAAGTGGTTCTGAACTCGTTAAGGGTGCCATTTTGATGCTACAAAAATCGCCAAAAATGCATTTTTTTCACTTCGGTTGAACTACAAAAAAACACCCTAAATGTATTCTAATCCCGTTTTTATCATTATCTACATCTAGGGGACATTCCATTGCACCATCCTAGAATGGTTACAAGTGGTTCTGAACTCGTTAAGGGTGCCATTTTGATGCTACAAAAATCGCCAAAAATGCATTTTTTTCACTTCGGTTGAACCACAAAAAAACACCCTAAATGTATTCTAATCCCGTTTTTATCATTATTTACATCTAGGGGACATTCCATTGCACCATCCTAGAATGGTTAGAAGTGGTTCTGAACTCGTTAAGGGTGCCATTTTGATGCTACAAAAATCGCCAAAAATGCATTTTTTTCACTTCGGTTGAACCACAAAAAAACACCCTAAATGTATTCTAATCCCGTTTTTATCATTATCTACATCTAGGGGACATTCCATTGCACCATCCTAGAATGGTTAGAAGTGGTTCTGAACTCGTTAAGGGTGCCATTTTGATGCTACAAAAATCGCCAAAAATGCATTTTTTTCACTTCGGTTGAACTACAAAAAAACACCCTAAATGTATTCTAATCCCGTTAGAAGTGGTTCTGAACTCATTAAGGGTGCCATTTTGATGCTACAAAAATCGCCAAAAATGCATTTTTTTCACTTCGGTTGAACCACAAAAAAACACCCTAAATGTATTCTAATCCCGTTTTTATCATTATCTACATCTAGGGGACATTCCATTGCACCATCCTAGAATGGTTAGAAGTGGTTCTGAACTCGTTAAGGGTGCCATTTTGATGCTACAAAAATCGCCAAAAATGCATTTTTTTCACTTCGGTTGAACCACAAAAAAACACCCTAAATGTATTCTAATCCCGTTTTTATCATTATCTACATCTAGGGGACATTCCATTGCACCATCCTAGAATGGTTAGAAGTGGTTCTGAACTCGTTAAGGGTGCCATTTTGATGCTACAAAAATCGCCAAAAATGCATTTTTTTCACTTCGGTTGAACCACAAAAAAACACCCTAAATGTATTCTAATCCCGTTTTTATCATTATCTACATCTAGGGGACATTCCATTGCACCATCCTAGAATGGTTAGAAGTGGTTCTGAACTCGTTAATGGTGCCATTTTGATGCTACAAAAATCGCCAAAAATGCATTTTTTTCACTTCGGTTGAACCACAAAAAAACACCCTAAATGTATTCTAATCCCGTTAGAAGTGGTTCTGAACTCATTAAGGGTGCCATTTTGATGCTACAAAAATCGCCAAAAATGCATTTTTTTCACTTCGGTTGAACCACAAAAAAAACACCCTAAATGTATTCTAATCCCGTTTTTATCATTATCTACATCTAGGGGACATTCCATTGCACCATCCTAGAATGGTTAGAAGTGGTTCTGAACTCGTTAAGGGTGCCATTTTGATGCTACAAAAATCGCCAAAAATGCATTTTTTTCACTTCGGTTGAACTACAAAAAAACACCCTAAATGTATTCTAATCCCGTTTTTATCATTATCTACATCTAGGGGACATTCCATTGCACCATCCTAGAATGGTTAGAAGTGGTTCTGAACTCGTTAAGGGTGCCATTTTGATGCTACAAAAATCGCCAAAAATGCATTTTTTTCACTTCGGTTGAACTACAAAAAAACACCCTAAATGTATTCTAATCCCGTTTTTATCATTATCTACATCTAGGGGACATTCCATTGCACCATCCTAGAATGGTTAGAAGTGGTTCTGAACTCGTTAAGGGTGCCATTTTGATGCTACAAAAATCGCCAAAAATGCATTTTTTTCACTTCGGTTGAACCACAAAAAAACACCCTAAATGTATTCTAATCCCGTTTTTATCATTATCTACATCTAGGGGACATTCCATTGCACCATCCTAGAATGGTTAGAAGTGGTTCTGAACTCGTTAATGGTGCCATTTTGATGCTACAAAAATCGCCAAAAATGCATTTTTTTCACTTCGGTTGAACCACAAAAAAACACCCTAAATGTATTCTAATCCCGTTAGAAGTGGTTCTGAACTCATTAAGGGTGCCATTTTGATGCTACAAAAATCGCCAAAAATGCATTTTTTTCACTTCGGTTGAACCACAAAAAAAACACCCTAAATGTATTCTAATCCCGTTTTTATCATTATCTACATCTAGGGGACATTCCATTGCACCATCCTAGAATGGTTAGAAGTGGTTCTGAACTCGTTAAGGGTGCCATTTTGATGCTACAAAAATCGCCAAAAATGCATTTTTTTCACTTCGGTTGAACTACAAAAAAACACCCTAAATGTATTCTAATCCCGTTTTTATCATTATCTACATCTAGGGGACATTCCATTGCACCATCCTAGAATGGTTAGAAGTGGTTCTGAACTCGTTAAGGGTGCCATTTTGATGCTACAAAAATCGCCAAAAATGCATTTTTTTCACTTCGGTTGAACCACAAAAAAACACCCTAAATGTATTCTAATCCCGTTTTTATCATTATCTACATCTAGGGGACATTCCATTGCACCATCCTAGAATGGTTAGAAGTGGTTCTGAACTCGTTAAGGGTGCCATTTTGATGCTACAAAAATCGCCAAAAATGCATTTTTTTCACTTCGGTTGAACCACAAAAAAACACCCTAAATGTATTCTAATCCCGTTTTTATCATTATCTACATCTAGGGGACATTCCATTGCACCATCCTAGAATGGTTAGAAGTGGTTCTGAACTCGTTAATGGTGCCATTTTGATGCTACAAAAATCGCCAAAAATGCATTTTTTTCACTTCGGTTGAACCACAAAAAAACACCCTAAATGTATTCTAATCCCGTTAGAAGTGGTTCTGAACTCATTAAGGGTGCCATTTTGATGCTACAAAAATCGCCAAAAATGCATTTTTTTCACTTCGGTTGAACCACAAAAAAAACACCCTAAATGTATTCTAATCCCGTTTTTATCATTATCTACATCTAGGGGACATTCCATTGCACCATCCTAGAATGGTTAGAAGTGGTTCTGAACTCGTTAAGGGTGCCATTTTGATGCTACAAAAATCGCCAAAAATGCATTTTTTTCACTTCGGTTGAACTACAAAAAAACACCCTAAATGTATTCTAATCCCGTTTTTATCATTATCTACATCTAGGGGACATTCCATTGCACCATCCTAGAATGGTTAGAAGTGGTTCTGAACTCGTTAAGGGTGCCATTTTGATGCTACAAAAATCGCCAAAAATGCATTTTTTTTCACTTCGGTTGAACTACAAAAAAACACCCTAAATGTATTCTAATCCCGTTTTTATCATTATCTACATCTAGGGGACATTCCATTGCACCATCCTAGAATGGTTAGAAGTGGTTCTGAACTCGTTAAGGGTGCCATTTTGATGCTACAAAAATCGCCAAAAATGCATTTTTTTCACTTCGGTTGAACCACAAAAAAACACCCTAAATGTATTCTAATCCCGTTTTTATCATTATCTACATCTAGGGGACATTCCATTGCACCATCCTAGAATGGTTAGAAGTGGTTCTGAACTCGTTAAGGGTGCCATTTTGATGCTACAAAAATCGCCAAAAATGCATTTTTTTCATTTCGGTTGAACTACAAAAAAACACCCTAAATGTATTCTAATCCCGTTTTTATCATTATCTACATCTAGGGGACATTCCATTGCACCATCCTAGAATGGTTAGAAGTGGTTCTGAACTCGTTAAGGGTGCCATTTTGATGCTACAAAAATCGCCAAAAATGCATTTTTTTCACTTCGGTTGAACCACAAAAAAACACCCTAAATGTATTCTAATCCCGTTTTTATCATTATCTACATCTAGGGGACATTCCATTGCACCATCCTAGAATGGTTAGAAGTGGTTCTGAACTCGTTAAGGGTGCCATTTTGATGCTACAAAAATCGCCAAAAATGCATTTTTTTCACTTCGGTTGAACCACAAAAAAACACCCTAAATGTATTCTAATCCCGTTTTTATCATTATCTACATCTAGGGGACATTCCATTGCACCATCCTAGAATGGTTAGAAGTGGTTCTGAACTCGTTAATGGTGCCATTTTGATGCTACAAAAATCGCCAAAAATGCATTTTTTTCACTTCGGTTGAACCACAAAAAAACACCCTAAATGTATTCTAATCCCGTTAGAAGTGGTTCTGAACTCATTAAGGGTGCCATTTTGATGCTACAAAAATCGCCAAAAATGCATTTTTTTCACTTCGGTTGAACCACAAAAAAACACCCTAAATGTATTCTAATCCCGTTTTTATCATTATCTACATCTAGGGGACATTCCATTGCACCATCCTAGAATGGTTAGAAGTGGTTCTGAACTCGTTAAGGGTGCCATTTTGATGCTACAAAAATCGCCAAAAATGCATTTTTTTCACTTCGGTTGAACTACAAAAAAACACCCTAAATGTATTCTAATCCCGTTTTTATCATTATCTACATCTAGGGGACATTCCATTGCACCATCCTAGAATGGTTAGAAGTGGTTCTGAACTCGTTAAGGGTGCCATTTTGATGCTACAAAAATCGCCAAAAATGCATTTTTTTCACTTCGGTTGAACCACAAAAAAACACCCTAAATGTATTCTAATCCCGTTTTTATCATTATCTACATCTAGGGGACATTCCATTGCACCATCCTAGAATGGTTAGAAGTGGTTCTGAACTCGTTAAGGGTGCCATTTTGATGCTACAAAAATCGCCAAAAATGCATTTTTTTCACTTCGGTTGAACCACAAAAAAACACCCTAAATGTATTCTAATCCCGTTTTTATCATTATCTACATCTAGGGGACATTCCATTGCACCATCCTAGAATGGTTAGAAGTGGTTCTGAACTCGTTAAGGGTGCCATTTTGATGCTACAAAAATCGCCAAAAATGCATTTTTTTCACTTCGGTTGAACCACAAAAAAACACCCTAAATGTATTCTAATCCCGTTAGAAGTGGTTCTGAACTCATTAAGGGTGCCATTTTGATGCTACAAAAATCGCCAAAAATGCATTTTTTTCACTTCGGTTGAACCACAAAAAAACACCCTAAATGTATTCTAATCCCGTTTTTATCATTATCTACATCTAGGGGACATTCCATTGCACCATCCTAGAATGGTTAGAAGTGGTTCTGAACTCGTTAAGGGTGCCATTTTGATGCTACAAAAATCGCCAAAAATGCATTTTTTTCACTTCGGTTGAACCACAAAAAAACACCCTAAATGTATTCTAATCCCGTTTTTATCATTATCTACATCTAGGGGACATTCCATTGCACCATCCTAGAATGGTTAGAAGTGGTTCTGAACTCGTTAAGGGTGCCATTTTGATGCTACAAAAATCGCCAAAAATGCATTTTTTTCACTTCGGTTGAACCACAAAAAAACACCCTAAATGTATTCTAATCCCGTTTTTATCATTATCTACATCTAGGGGACATTCCATTGCACCATCCTAGAATGGTTAGAAGTGGTTCTGAACTCGTTAATGGTGCCATTTTGATGCTACAAAAATCGCCAAAAATGCATTTTTTTCACTTCGGTTGAACCACAAAAAAACACCCTAAATGTATTCTAATCCCGTTTTTATCATTATCTACATCTAGGGGACATTCCATTGCACCATCCTAGAATGGTTAGAAGTGGTTCTGAACTCGTTAAGGGTGCCATTTTGATGCTACAAAAATCGCCAAAAATGCATTTTTTTCACTTCGGTTGAACCACAAAAAAACACCCTAAATGTATTCTAATCCCGTTAGAAGTGGTTCTGAACTCATTAAGGGTGCCATTTTGATGCTACAAAAATCGCCAAAAATGCATTTTTTTCACTTCGGTTGAACCACAAAAAAACACCCTAAATGTATTCTAATCCCGTTTTTATCATTATCTACATCTAGGGGACATTCCATTGCACCATCCTAGAATGGTTAGAAGTGGTTCTGAACTCGTTAAGGGTGCCATTTTGATGCTACAAAAATCGCCAAAAATGCATTTTTTTCACTTCGGTTGAACCACAAAAAAACACCCTAAATGTATTCTAATCCCGTTTTTATCATTATCTACATCTAGGGGACATTCCATTGCACCATCCTAGAATGGTTAGAAGTGGTTCTGAACTCGTTAAGGGTGCCATTTTGATGCTACAAAAATCGCCAAAAATGCATTTTTTTCACTTCGGTTGAACCACAAAAAAACACCCTAAATGTATTCTAATCCCGTTTTTATCATTATCTACATCTAGGGGACATTCCATTGCACCATCCTAGAATGGTTAGAAGTGGTTCTGAACTCGTTAAGGGTGCCATTTTGATGCTACAAAAATCGCCAAAAATGCATTTTTTTCACTTCGGTTGAACCACAAAAAAACACCCTAAATGTATTCTAATCCCGTTTTTATCATTATCTACATCTAGGGGACATTCCATTGCACCATCCTAGAATGGTTAGAAGTGGTTCTGAACTCGTTAAGGGTGCCATTTTGATGCTACAAAAATCGCCAAAAATGCATTTTTTTCACTTCGGTTGAACCACAAAAAAACACCCTAAATGTATTCTAATCCCGTTTTTATCATTATCTACATCTAGGGGACATTCCATTGCACCATCCTAGAATGGTTAGAAGTGGTTCTGAACTCGTTAATGGTGCCATTTTGATGCTACAAAAATCGCCAAAAATGCATTTTTTTCACTTCGGTTGAACCACAAAAAAACACCCTAAATGTATTCTAATCCCGTTAGAAGTGGTTCTGAACTCATTAAGGGTGCCATTTTGATGCTACAAAAATCGCCAAAAATGCATTTTTTTCACTTCGGTTGAACCACAAAAAAAACACCCTAAATGTATTCTAATCCCGTTTTTATCATTATCTACATCTAGGGGACATTCCATTGCACCATCCTAGAATGGTTAGAAGTGGTTCTGAACTCGTTAAGGGTGCCATTTTGATGCTACAAAAATCGCCAAAAATGCATTTTTTTCACTTCGGTTGAACTACAAAAAAACACCCTAAATGTATTCTAATCCCGTTTTTATCATTATCTACATCTAGGGGACATTCCATTGCACCATCCTAGAATGGTTAAAAGTGGTTCTGAACTCGTTAAGGGTGCCATTTTGATGCTACAAAAATCGCCAAAAATGCATTTTTTTCACTTCGGTTGAACCACAAAAAAACACCCTAAATGTATTCTAATCCCGTTTTTATCATTATCTACATCTAGGGGACATTCCATTGCACCATCCTAGAATGGTTAGAAGTGGTTCTGAACTCGTTAAGGGTGCCATTTTGATGCTACAAAAATCGCCAAAAATGCATTTTTTTCACTTCGGTTGAACCACAAAAAAACACCCTAAATGTATTCTAATCCCGTTTTTATCATTATCTACATCTAGGGGACATTCCATTGCACCATCCTAGAATGGTTAGAAGTGGTTCTGAACTCGTTAAGGGTGCCATTTTGATGCTACAAAAATCGCCAAAAATGCATTTTTTTCACTTCGGTTGAACCACAAAAAAACACCCTAAATGTATTCTAATCCCGTTTTTATCATTATCTACATCTAGGGGACATTCCATTGCACCATCCTAGAATGGTTAGAAGTGGTTCTGAACTCGTTAATGGTGCCATTTTGATGCTACAAAAATCGCCAAAAATGCATTTTTTTCACTTCGGTTGAACCACAAAAAAACACCCTAAATGTATTCTAATCCCGTTAGAAGTGGTTCTGAACTCATTAAGGGTGCCATTTTGATGCTACAAAAATCGCCAAAAATGCATTTTTTTCACTTCGGTTGAACCACAAAAAAAACACCCTAAATGTATTCTAATCCCGTTTTTATCATTATCTACATCTAGGGGACATTCCATTGCACCATCCTAGAATGGTTAGAAGTGGTTCTGAACTCGTTAAGGGTGCCATTTTGATGCTACAAAAATCGCCAAAAATGCATTTTTTTCACTTCGGTTGAACTACAAAAAAACACCCTAAATGTATTCTAATCCCGTTTTTATCATTATCTACATCTAGGGAACATTCCATTGCACCATCCTAGAATGGTTAGAAGTGGTTCTGAACTCGTTAAGGGTGCCATTTTGATGCTACAAAAATCGCCAAAAATGCATTTTTTTCACTTCGGTTGAACTACAAAAAAACACCCTAAATGTATTCTAATCCCGTTTTTATCATTATCTACATCTAGGGGACATTCCATTGCACCATCCTAGAATGGTTAGAAGTGGTTCTGAACTCGTTAAGGGTGCCATTTTGATGCTACAAAAATCGCCAAAAATGCATTTTTTTCACTTCGGTTGAACCACAAAAAAACACCCTAAATGTATTCTAATCCCGTTTTTATCATTATCTACATCTAGGGGACATTCCATTGCACCATCCTAGAATGGTTAGAAGTGGTTCTGAACTCGTTAAGGGTGCCATTTTGATGCTACAAAAATCGCCAAAAATGCATTTTTTTCACTTCGGTTGAACTACAAAAAAACACCCTAAATGTATTCTAATCCCGTTTTTATCATTATCTACATCTAGGGGACATTCCATTGCACCATCCTAGAATGGTTAGAAGTGGTTCTGAACTCGTTAAGGGTGCCATTTTGATGCTACAAAAATCGCCAAAAATGCATTTTTTTCACTTCGGTTGAACCACAAAAAAACACCCTAAATGTATATTCTAATCCCGTTTTTATCATTATCTACATCTAGGGGACATTCCATTGCACCATCCTAGAATGGTTAGAAGTGGTTCTGAACTCGTTAAGGGTGCCATTTTGATGCTACAAAAATCGCCAAAAATGCATTTTTTTCACTTCGGTTGAACCACAAAAAAACACCCTAAATGTATTCTAATCCCGTTTTTATCATTATCTACATCTAGGGGACATTCCATTGCACCATCCTAGAATGGTTAGAAGTGGTTCTGAACTCGTTAATGGTGCCATTTTGATGCTACAAAAATCGCCAAAAATGCATTTTTTTCACTTCGGTTGAACCACAAAAAAACACCCTAAATGTATTCTAATCCCGTTAGAAGTGGTTCTGAACTCATTAAGGGTGCCATTTTGATGCTACAAAAATCGCCAAAAATGCATTTTTTTCACTTCGGTTGAACCACAAAAAAAACACCCTAAATGTATTCTAATCCCGTTTTTATCATTATCTACATCTAGGGGACATTCCATTGCACCATCCTAGAATGGTTAGAAGTGGTTCTGAACTCGTTAAGGGTGCCATTTTGATGCTACAAAAATCGCCAAAAATGCATTTTTTTTCACTTCGGTTGAACTACAAAAAAACACCCTAAATGTATTCTAATCCCGTTTTTATCATTATCTACATCTAGGGGACATTCCATTGCACCATCCTAGAATGGTTAGAAGTGGTTCTGAACTCGTTAAGGGTGCCATTTTGATGCTACAAAAATCGCCAAAAATGCATTTTTTTCACTTCGGTTGAACCACAAAAAAACACCCTAAATGTATTCTAATCCCGTTTTTATCATTATCTACATCTAGGGGACATTCCATTGCACCATCCTAGAATGGTTAGAAGTGGTTCTGAACTCGTTAAGGTGCCATTTTGATGCTACAAAAATCGCCAAAAATGCATTTTTTTCACTTCGGTTGAACCACAAAAAAACACCCTAAATGTATTCTAATCCCGTTTTTATCATTATCTACATCTAGGGGACATTCCATTGCACCATCCTAGAATGGTTAGAAGTGGTTCTGAACTCGTTAATGGTGCCATTTTGATGCTACAAAAATCGCCAAAAATGCATTTTTTTCACTTCGGTTGAACCACAAAAAAACACCCTAAATGTATTCTAATCCCGTTAGAAGTGGTTCTGAACTCATTAAGGGTGCCATTTTGATGCTACAAAAATCGCCAAAAATGCATTTTTTTCACTTCGGTTGAACCACAAAAAAAACACCCTAAATGTATTCTAATCCGTTTTTATCATTATCTACATCTAGGGGACATTCCATTGCACCATCCTAGAATGGTTAGAAGTGGTTCTGAACTCGTTAAGGGTGCCATTTTGATGCTACAAAAATCGCCAAAAAAGCATTTTTTTCACTTCGGTTGAACCACAAAAAAACACCCTAAATGTATTCTAATCCCGTTTTTATCATTATCTACATCTAGGGGACATTCCATTGCACCATCCTAGAATGGTTAGAAGTGGTTCTGAACTCGTTAAGGGTGCCATTTTGATGCTACAAAAATCGCCAAAAATGCATTTTTTTCACTTCGGTTGAACCACAAAAAAACACCCTAAATGTATTCTAATCCCGTTTTTATCATTATCTACATCTAGGGGACATTCCATTGCACCATCCTAGAATGGTTAGAAGTGGTTCTGAACTCGTTAAGGGTGCCATTTTGATGCTACAAAAATCGCCAAAAATGCATTTTTTTTCACTTCGGTTGAACCACAAAAAAACACCCTAAATGTATTCTAATCCCGTTTTTATCATTATCTACATCTAGGGGACATTCCATTGCACCATCCTAGAATGGTTAGAAGTGGTTCTGAACTCGTTAATGGTGCCATTTTGATGCTACAAAAATCGCCAAAAATGCATTTTTTTCACTTCGGTTGAACCACAAAAAAACACCCTAAATGTATTCTAATCCCGTTAGAAGTGGTTCTGAACTCATTAAGGGTGCCATTTTGATGCTACAAAAATCGCCAAAAATGCATTTTTTTCACTTCGGTTGAACCACAAAAAAAACACCCTAAATGTATTCTAATCCCGTTTTTATCATTATCTACATCTAGGGGACATTCCATTGCACCATCCTAGAATGGTTAGAAGTGGTTCTGAACTCGTTAAGGGTGCCATTTTGATGCTACAAAAATCGCCAAAAATGCATTTTTTTCACTTCGGTTGAACTACAAAAAAACACCCTAAATGTATTCTAATCCCGTTTTTATCATTATCTACATCTAGGAGACATTCCATTGCACCATCCTAGAATGGTTAGAAGTGGTTCTGAACTCGTTAAGGGTGCCATTTTGATGCTACAAAAATCGCCAAAAATGCATTTTTTTCACTTCGGTTGAACCACAAAAAAACACCCTAAATGTATTCTAATCCCGTTTTTATCATTATCTACATCTAGGGGACATTCCATTGCACCATCCTAGAATGGTTAGAAGTGGTTCTGAACTCGTTAAGGGTGCCATTTTGATGCTACAAAAATCGCCAAAAATGCATTTTTTTCACTTCGGTTGAACCACAAAAAAACACCCTAAATGTATTCTAATCCCGTTTTTATCATTATCTACATCTAGGGGACATTCCATTGCACCATCCTAGAATGGTTAGAAGTGGTTCTGAACTCGTTAAGGGTGCCATTTTGATGCTACAAAAATCGCCAAAAATGCATTTTTTTCACTTCGGTTGAACCACAAAAAAACACCCTAAATGTATTCTAATCCCGTTAGAAGTGGTTCTGAACTCATTAAGGGTGCCATTTTGATGCTACAAAAATCGCCAAAAATGCATTTTTTTCACTTCGGTTGAACCACAAAAAAACACCCTAAATGTATTCTAATCCCGTTTTTATCATTATCTACATCTAGGGGACATTCCATTGCACCATCCTAGAATGGTTAGAAGTGGTTCTGAACTCGTTAAGGGTGCCATTTTGATGCTACAAAAATTGCCAAAAATGCATTTTTTCACTTCGGTTGAACCACAAAAAAACACCCTAAATGTATTCTAATCCCGTTTTTATCATTATCTACATCTAGGGGACATTCCATTGCACCATCCTAGAATGGTTAGAAGTGGTTCTGAACTCGTTAAGGGTGCCATTTTGATGCTACAAAAATCGCCAAAAATGCATTTTTTTCACTTCGGTTGAACCACAAAAAAACACCCTAAATGTATTCTAATCCCGTTTTTATCATTATCTACATCTAGGGGACATTCCATTGCACCATCCTAGAATGGTTAGAAGTGGTTCTGAACTCGTTAATGGTGCCATTTTGATGCTACAAAAATCGCCAAAAATGCATTTTTTTCACTTCGGTTGAACCACAAAAAAACACCCTAAATGTATTCTAATCCCGTTAGAAGTGGTTCTGAACTCATTAAGGGTGCCATTTTGATGTGCTTGTGCTCAAAAATCGCCAAAAATGCATTTTTTTCACTTCGGTTGAACCACAAAAAAAACACCCTAAATGTATTCTAATCCCGTTTTTATCATTATCTACATCTAGGGGACATTCCATTGCACCATCCTAGAATGGTTAGAAGTGGTTCTGAACTCGTTAAGGGTGCCATTTTGATGCTACAAAAATCGCCAAAAATGCATTTTTTTCACTTCGGTTGAACTACAAAAAAACACCCTAAATGTATTCTAATCCCGTTTTTATCATTATCTACATCTAGGGGACATTCCATTGCACCATCCTAGAATGGTTAGAAGTGGTTCTGAACTCGTTAAGGGTGCCATTTTGATGCTACAAAAATCGCCAAAAATGCATTTTTTTCACTTCGGTTGAACTACAAAAAAACACCCTAAATGTATTCTAATCCCGTTTTTATCATTATCTACATCTAGGGGACATTCCATTGCACCATCCTAGAATGGTTAGAAGTGGTTCTGAACTCGTTAAGGGTGCCATTTTGATGCTACAAAAATCGCCAAAAATGCATTTTTTTCACTTCGGTTGAACCACAAAAAAACACCCTAAATGTATTCTAATCCCGTTTTTATCATTATCTACATCTAGGGGACATTCCATTGCACCATCCTAGAATGGTTAGAAGTGGTTCTGAACTCGTTAAGGGTGCCATTTTGATGCTACAAAAATCGCCAAAAATGCATTTTTTTCACTTCGGTTGAACTACAAAAAAACACCCTAAATGTATTCTAATCCCGTTTTTATCATTATCTACATCTAGGGGACATTCCATTGCACCATCCTAGAATGGTTAGAAGTGGTTCTGAACTCGTTAAGGGTGCCATTTTGATGCTACAAAAATCGCCAAAAATGCATTTTTTTCACTTCGGTTGAACCACAAAAAAACACCCTAAATGTATTCTAATCCCGTTTTTATCATTATCTACATCTAGGGGACATTCCATTGCACCATCCTAGAATGGTTAGAAGTGGTTCTGAACTCGTTAAGGGTGCCATTTTGATGCTACAAAAATCGCCAAAAATGCATTTTTTTCACTTCGGTTGAACCACAAAAAAACACCCTAAATGTATTCTAATCCCGTTTTTATCATTATCTACATCTAGGGGACATTCCATTGCACCATCCTAGAATGGTTAGAAGTGGTTCTGAACCCGTTAATGGTGCCATTTTGATGCTACAAAAATCGCCAAAAATGCATTTTTTTCACTTCGGTTGAACCACAAAAAAACACCCTAAATGTATTCTAATCCCGTTAGAAGTGGTTCTGAACTCATTAAGGGTGCCATTTTGATGCTACAAAAATCGCCAAAAATGCATTTTTTTCACTTCGGTTGAACCACAAAAAAAACACCCTAAATGTATTCTAATCCCGTTTTTATCATTATCTACATCTAGGGGACATTCCATTGCACCATCCTAGAATGGTTAGAAGTGGTTCTGAACTCGTTAAGGGTGCCATTTTGATGCTACAAAAATCGCCAAAAATGCATTTTTTTCACTTCGGTTGAACCACAAAAAAAACACCCTAAATGTATTCTAATCCCGTTTTTATCATTATCTACATCTAGGGGACATTCCATTGCACCATCCTAGAATGGTTAGAAGTGGTTCTGAACTCATTAAGGGTGCCATTTTGATGCTACAAAAATCGCCAAAAATGCATTTTTTTCACTTCGGTTGAACCACAAAAAAAACACCCTAAATGTATTCTAATCCCGTTTTTATCATTATCTACATCTAGGGGACATTCCATTGCACCATCCTAGAATGGTTAGAAGTGGTTCTGAACTCGTTAAGGGTGCCATTTTGATGCTACAAAAATCGCCAAAAATGCATTTTTTTCACTTCGGTTGAACTACAAAAAAACACCCTAAATGTATTCTAATCCCGTTTTTATCATTATCTACATCTAGGGGACATTCCATTGCACCATCCTAGAATGGTTAGAAGTGGTTCTGAACTCGTTAAGGGTGCCATTTTGATGCTACAAAAATCGCCAAAAATGCATTTTTTTCACTTCGGTTGAACTACAAAAAAACACCCTAAATGTATTCTAATCCCGTTTTTATCATTATCTACATCTAGGGGACATTCCATTGCACCATCCTAGAATGGTTAGAAGTGGTTCTGAACTCGTTAAGGGTGCCATTTTGATGCTACAAAAATCGCCAAAAATGCATTTTTTTCACTTCGGTTGAACCACAAAAAAACACCCTAAATGTATTCTAATCCCGTTTTTATCATTATCTACATCTAGGGGACATTCCATTGCACCATCCTAGAATGGTTAGAAGTGGTTCTGAACTCGTTAAGGGTGCCATTTTGATGCTACAAAAATCGCCAAAAATGCATTTTTTTCACTTCGGTTGAACTACAAAAAAACACCCTAAATGTATTCTAATCCCGTTTTTATCATTATCTACATCTAGGGGACATTCCATTGCACCATCCTAGAATGGTTAGAAGTGGTTCTGAACTCGTTAAGGGTGCCATTTTGATGCTACAAAAATCGCCAAAAATGCATTTTTTTCACTTCGGTTGAACCACAAAAAAACACCCTAAATGTATTCTAATCCCGTTTTTATCATTATCTACATCTAAGGGACATTCCATTGCACCATCCTAGAATGGTTAGAAGTGGTTCTGAACTCGTTAAGGGTGCCATTTTGATGCTACAAAAATCGCCAAAAATGCATTTTTTTCACTTCGGTTGAACCACAAAAAAACACCCTAAATGTATTCTAATCCCGTTTTTATCATTATCTACATCTAGGGGACATTCCATTGCACCATCCTAGAATGGTTAGAAGTGGTTCTGAACTCGTTAATGGTGCCATTTTGATGCTACAAAAATCGCCAAAAATGCATTTTTTTCACTTCGGTTGAACCACAAAAAAACACCCTAAATGTATTCTAATCCCGTTAGAAGTGGTTCTGAACTCATTAAGGGTGCCATTTTGATGCTACAAAAATCGCCAAAAATGCATTTTTTTCACTTCGGTTGAACCACAAAAAAAACACCCTAAATGTATTCTAATCCCGTTTTTATCATTATCTACATCTAGGGGACATTCCATTGCACCATCCTAGAATGGTTAGAAGTGGTTCTGAACTCGTTAAGGGTGCCATTTTGATGCTACAAAAATCGCCAAAAATGCATTTTTTTCACTTCGGTTGAACTACAAAAAAACACCCTAAATGTATTCTAATCCCGTTTTTATCATTATCTACATCTAGGGGACATTCCATTGCACCATCCTAGAATGGTTAGAAGTGGTTCTGAACTCGTTAAGGGTGCCATTTTGATGCTACAAAAATCGCCAAAAATGCATTTTTTTCACTTCGGTTGAACCACAAAAAAACACCCTAAATGTATTCTAATCCCGTTTTTATCATTATCTACATCTAGGGGACATTCCATTGCACCATCCTAGAATGGTTAGAAGTGGTTCTGAACTCGTTAAGGGTGCCATTTTGATGCTACAAAAATCGCCAAAAATGCATTTTTTTCACTTCGGTTGAACCACAAAAAAACACCCTAAATGTATTCTAATCCCGTTAGAAGTGGTTCTGAACTCATTAAGGGTGCCATTTTGATGCTACAAAAATCGCCAAAAATGCATTTTTTTCACTTCGGTTGAACCACAAAAAAACACCCTAAATGTATTCTAATCCCGTTTTTATCATTATCTACATCTAGGGGACATTCCATTGCACCATCCTAGAATGGTTACAAAAGGTTCTGAACTCGTTAAGGGTGCCATTTTGATGCTACAAAAATCGCCAAAAATGCATTTTTTTCACTTCGGTTGAACCACAAAAAAACACCCTAAATGTATTCTAATCCCGTTTTTATCATTATCTACATCTAGGGGACATTCCATTGCACCATCCTAGAATGGTTAGAAGTGGTTCTGAACTCGTTAAGGGTGCCATTTTGATGCTACAAAAATCGCCAAAAATGCATTTTTTTCACTTCGGTTGAACCACAAAAAAACACCCTAAATGTATTCTAATCCCGTTTTTATCATTATCTACATCTAGGGGACATTCCATTGCACCATCCTAGAATGGTTAGAAGTGGTTCTGAACTCGTTAATGGTGCCATTTTGATGCTACAAAAATCGCCAAAAATGCATTTTTTTCACTTCGGTTGAACCACAAAAAAACACCCTAAATGTATTCTAATCCCGTTAGAAGTGGTTCTGAACTCATTAAGGGTGCCATTTTGATGCTACAAAAATCGCCAAAAATGCATTTTTTTCACTTCGGTTGAACCACAAAAAAAACACCCTAAATGTATTCTAATCCCGTTTTTATCATTATCTACATCTAGGGGACATTCCATTGCAACATCCTAGAATGGTTAGAAGTGGTTCTGAACTCGTTAAGGGTGCCATTTTGATGCTACAAAAATCGCCAAAAATGCATTTTTTTCACTTCGGTTGAACTACAAAAAAACACCCTAAATGTATTCTAATCCCGTTTTTATCATTATCTACATCTAGGGGACATTCCATTGCACCATCCTAGAATGGTTAGAAGTGGTTCTGAACTCGTTAAGGGTGCCATTTTGATGCTACAAAAATCGCCAAAAATGCATTTTTTTCACTTCGGTTGAACCACAAAAAAACACCCTAAATGTATTCTAATCCCGTTTTTATCATTATCTACATCTAGGGGACATTCCATTGCACCATCCTAGAATGGTTAGAAGTGGTTCTGAACTCGTTAAGGGTGCCATTTTGATGCTACAAAAATCGCCAAAAATGCATTTTTTTCACTTCGGTTGAACTACAAAAAAACACCCTAAATGTATTCTAATCCCGTTTTTATCATTATCTACATCTAGGGGACATTCCATTGCACCATCCTAGAATGGTTAGAAGTGGTTCTGAACTCGTTAAGGGTGCCATTTTGATGCTACAAAAATCGCCAAAAATGCATTTTTTTCACTTCGGTTGAACCACAAAAAAACACCCTAAATGTATTCTAATCCCGTTTTTATCATTATCTACATCTAGGGGACATTCCATTTCACCATCCTAGAATGGTTAGAAGTGGTTCTGAACTCGTTAAGGGTGCCATTTTGATGCTACAAAAATCGCCAAAAATGCATTTTTTTCACTTCGGTTGAACCACAAAAAAACACCCTAAATGTATTCTAATCCCGTTTTTATCATTATCTACATCTAGGGGACATTCCATTGCACCATCCTAGAATGGTTAGAAGTGGTTCTGAACTCGTTAATGGTGCCATTTTGATGCTACAAAAATCGCCAAAAATGCATTTTTTTCACTTCGGTTGAACCACAAAAAAACACCCTAAATGTATTCTAATCCCGTTAGAAGTGGTTCTGAACTCATTAAGGGTGCCATTTTGATGCTACAAAAATCGCCAAAAATGCATTTTTTTCACTTCGGTTGAACCACAAAAAAAACACCCTAAATGTATTCTAATCCCGTTTTTATCATTATCTACATCTAGGGGACATTCCATTGCACCATCCTAGAATGGTTAGAAGTGGTTCTGAACTCGTTAAGGGTGCCATTTTGATGCTACAAAAATCGCCAAAAATGCATTTTTTTCACTTCGGTTGAACTACAAAAAAACACCCTAAATGTATTCTAATCCCGTTTTTATCATTATCTACATCTAGGGGACATTCCATTGCACCATCCTAGAATGGTTAGAAGTGGTTCTGAACTCGTTAAGGGTGCCATTTTGATGCTACAAAAATCGCCAAAAATGCATTTTTTTCACTTCGGTTGAACCACAAAAAAACACCCTAAATGTATTCTAATCCCGTTTTTATCATTATCTACATCTAGGGGACATTCCATTGCACCATCCTAGAATGGTTAGAAGTGGTTCTGAACTCGTTAAGGGTGCCATTTTGATGCTACAAAAATCGCCAAAAATGCATTTTTTTCACTTCGGTTGAACCACAAAAAAACACCCTAAATGTATTCTAATCCCGTTTTTATCATTATCTACATCTAGGGGACATTCCATTGCACCATCCTAGAATGGTTAGAAGTGGTTCTGAACTCGTTAATGGTGCCATTTTGATGCTACAAAAATCGCCAAAAATGCATTTTTTTCACTTCGGTTGAACCACAAAAAAACACCCTAAATGTATTCTAATCCCGTTAGAAGTGGTTCTGAACTCATTAAGG
This sequence comes from Ochlerotatus camptorhynchus, assembly GCF_037179485.1. NCBI lineage: Eukaryota > Metazoa > Arthropoda > Insecta > Diptera > Culicidae > Ochlerotatus > Ochlerotatus camptorhynchus. The sequence goes on from NW_027041482.1 coordinate 27,977, forward strand.
GTGCCATTTTGATGCTACAAAAATCGCCAAAAATGCATTTTTTTCACTTCGGTTGAACCACAAAAAAAACACCCTAAATGTATTCTAATCCCGTTTTTATCATTATCTACATCTAGGGGACATTCCATTGCACCATCCTAGAATGGTTAGAAGTGGTTCTGAACTCGTTAAGGGTGCCATTTTGATGCTACAAAAATCGCCAAAAATGCATTTTTTTCACTTCGGTTGAACTACAAAAAAACACCCTAAATGTATTCTAATCCCGTTTTTATCATTATCTACATCTAGGGGACATTCCATTGCACCATCCTAGAATGGTTAGAAGTGGTTCTGAACTCGTTAAGGGTGCCATTTTGATGCTACAAAAATCGCCAAAAATGCATTTTTTTCACTTCGGTTGAACCACAAAAAAACACCCTAAATGTATTCTAATCCCGTTTTTATCATTATCTACATCTAGGGGACATTCCATTGCACCATCCTAGAATGGTTAGAAGTGGTTCTGAACTCGTTAAGGGTGCCATTTTGATGCTACAAAAATCGCCAAAAATGCATTTTTTTCACTTCGGTTGAACCACAAAAAAACACCCTAAATGTATTCTAATCCCGTTAGAAGTGGTTCTGAACTCATTAAGGGTGCCATTTTGATGCTACAAAAATCGCCAAAAATGCATTTTTTTCACTTCGGTTGAACCACAAAAAAACACCCTAAATGTATTCTAATCCCGTTTTTATCATTATCTACATCTAGGGGACATTCCATTGCACCATCCTAGAATGGTTACAAGTGGTTCTGAACTCGTTAAGGGTGCCATTTTGATGCTACAAAAATCGCCAAAAATGCATTTTTTTCACTTCGGTTGAACCACAAAAAAACACCCTAAATGTATTCTAATCCCGTTTTTATCATTATCTACATCTAGGGGACATTCCATTGCACCATCCTAGAATGGTTAGAAGTGGTTCTGAACTCGTTAAGGGTGCCATTTTGATGCTACAAAAATCGCCAAAAATGCATTTTTTTCACTTCGGTTGAACCACAAAAAAACACCCTAAATGTATTCTAATCCCGTTTTTATCATTATCTACATCTAGGGGACATTCCATTGCACCATCCTAGAATGGTTAGAAGTGGTTCTGAACTCGTTAATGGTGCCATTTTGATGCTACAAAAATCGCCAAAAATGCATTTTTTTCACTTCGGTTGAACCACAAAAAAACACCCTAAATGTATTCTAATCCCGTTAGAAGTGGTTCTGAACTCATTAAGGGTGCCATTTTGATGCTACAAAAATCGCCAAAAATGCATTTTTTTCACTTCGGTTGAACCACAAAAAAAACACCCTAAATGTATTCTAATCCCGTTTTTATCATTATCTACATCTAGGGGACATTCCATTGCACCATCCTAGAATGGTTAGAAGTGGTTCTGAACTCGTTAAGGGTGCCATTTTGATGCTACAAAAATCGCCAAAAATGCATTTTTTTTCACTTCGGTTGAACTACAAAAAAACACCCTAAATGTATTCTAATCCCGTTTTTATCATTATCTACATCTAGGGGACATTCCATTGCACCATCCTAGAATGGTTAGAAGTGGTTCTGAACTCGTTAAGGGTGCCATTTTGATGCTACAAAAATCGCCAAAAATGCATTTTTTTCACTTCGGTTGAACCACAAAAAGCACCCTAAATGTATTCTAATCCCGTTTTTATCATTATCTACATCTAGGGGACATTCCATTGCACCATCCTAGAATGGTTAGAAGTGGTTCTGAACTCGTTAAGGGTGCCATTTTGATGCTACAAAAATCGCCAAAAATGCATTTTTTTCACTTCGGTTGAACCACAAAAAAACACCCTAAATGTATTCTAATCCCGTTTTTATCATTATCTACATCTAGGGGACATTCCATTGCACCATCCTAGAATGGTTAGAAGTGGTTCTGAACTCGTTAAGGGTGCCATTTTGATGCTACAAAAATCGCCAAAAATGCATTTTTTTTCACTTCGGTTGAACTACAAAAAAACACCCTAAATGTATTCTAATCCCGTTTTTATCATTATCTACATCTAGGGGACATTCCATTGCACCATCCTAGAATGGTTAGAAGTGGTTCTGAACTCGTTAAGGGTGCCATTTTGATGCTACAAAAATCGCCAAAAATGCATTTTTTTCACTTCGGTTGAACCACAAAAAGCACCCTAAATGTATTCTAATCCCGTTTTTATCATTATCTACATCTAGGGGACATTCCATTGCACCATCCTAGAATGGTTAGAAGTGGTTCTGAACTCGTTAAGGGTGCCATTTTGATGCTACAAAAATCGCCAAAAATGCATTTTTTTCACTTCGGTTGAACCACAAAAAAACACCCTAAATGTATTCTAATCCCGTTTTTATCATTATCTACATCTAGGGGACATTCCATTGCACCATCCTAGAATGGTTAGAAGTGGTTCTGAACTCGTTAAGGGTGCCATTTTGATGCTACAAAAATCGCCAAAAATGCATTTTTTTCACTTCGGTTGAACCACAAAAAAACACCCTAAATGTATTCTAATCCCGTTTTTATCATTATCTACATCTAGGGGACATTCCATTGCACCATCCTAGAATGGTTAGAAGTGGTTCTGAACTCGTTAAGGGTGCCATTTTGATGCTACAAAAATCGCCAAAAATGCATTTTTTTCACTTCGGTTGAACCACAAAAAAACACCCTAAATGTATTCTAATCCCGTTTTTATCATTATCTACATCTAGGGGACATTCCATTGCACCATCCTAGAATGGTTAGAAGTGGTTCTGAACTCGTTAATGGTGCCATTTTGATGCTACAAAAATCGCCAAAAATGCATTTTTTTCACTTCGGTTGAACCACAAAAAAACACCCTAAATGTATTCTAATCCCGTTAGAAGTGGTTCTGAACTCATTAAGGGTGCCATTTTGATGCTACAAAAATCGCCAAAAATGCATTTTTTTCACTTCGGTTGAACCACAAAAAAACACCCTAAATGTATTCTAATCCCGTTTTTATCATTATCTACATCTAGGGGACATTCCATTGCACCATCCTAGAATGGTTAGAAGTGGTTCTGAACTCGTTAAGGGTGCCATTTTGATGCTACAAAAATCGCCAAAAATGCATTTTTTTCACTTCGGTTGAACTACAAAAAAACACCCTAAATGTATTCTAATCCCGTTTTTATCATTATCTACATCTAGGGGACATTCCATTGCACCATCCTAGAATGGTTAGAAGTGGTTCTGAACTCGTTAAGGGTGCCATTTTGATGCTACAAAAATCGCCAAAAATGCATTTTTTTCACTTCGGTTGAACCACAAAAAAACACCCTAAATGTATTCTAATCCCGTTTTTATCATTATCTACATCTAGGGGACATTCCATTGCACCATCCTAGAATGGTTAGAAGTGGTTCTGAACTCGTTAAGGGTGCCATTTTGATGCTACAAAAATCGCCAAAAATGCATTTTTTTCACTTCGGTTGAACCACAAAAAAACACCCTAAATGTATTCTAATCCCGTTAGAAGTGGTTCTGAACTCATTAAGGGTGCCATTTTGATGCTACAAAAATCGCCAAAAATGCATTTTTTTCACTTCGGTTGAACCACAAAAAAACACCCTAAATGTATTCTAATCCCGTTTTTATCATTATCTACATCTAGGGGACATTCCATTGCACCATCCTAGAATGGTTAGAAGTGGTTCTGAACTCGTTAAGGGTGCCATTTTGATGCTACAAAAATCGCCAAAAATGCATTTTTTTCACTTCGGTTGAACTACAAAAAAACACCCTAAATGTATTCTAATCCCGTTTTTATCATTATCTACATCTAGGGGACATTCCATTGCACCATCCTAGAATGGTTAGAAGTGGTTCTGAACTCGTTAAGGGTGCCATTTTGATGCTACAAAAATCGCCAAAAATGCATTTTTTTCACTTCGGTTGAACCACAAAAAAACACCCTAAATGTATTCTAATCCCGTTTTTATCATTATCTACATCTAGGGGACATTCCATTGCACCATCCTAGAATGGTTAGAAGTGGTTCTGAACTCGTTAAGGGTGCCATTTTGATGCTACAAAAATCGCCAAAAATGCATTTTTTTCACTTCGGTTGAACTACAAAAAAAACACCCTAAATGTATTCTAATCCCGTTTTTATCATTATCTACATCTAGGGGACATTCCATTGCACCATCCTAGAATGGTTAGAAGTGGTTCTGAACTCGTTAAGGGTGCCATTTTGATGCTACAAAAATCGCCAAAAATGCATTTTTTTCACTTCGGTTGAACCACAAAAAAACACCCTAAATGTATTCTAATCCCGTTTTTATCATTATCTACATCTAGAAGACATTCCATTGCACCATCCTAGAATGGTTAGAAGTGGTTCTGAACTCGTTAATGGTGCCATTTTGATGCTACAAAAATCGCCAAAAATGCATTTTTTTCACTTCGGTTGAACCACAAAAAAACACCCTAAATGTATTCTAATCCCGTTAGAAGTGGTTCTGAACTCATTAAGGGTGCCATTTTGATGCTACAAAAATCGCCAAAAATGCATTTTTTTTCACTTCGGTTGAACCACAAAAAAAAACACCCTAAATGTATTCTAATCCCGTTTTTATCATTATCTACATCTAGGGGACATTCCATTGCACCATCCTAGAATGGTTAGAAGTGGTTCTGAACTCGTTAAGGGTGCCATTTTGATGCTACAAAAATCGCCAAAAATGCATTTTTTTCACTTCGGTTGAACTACAAAAAAACACCCTAAATGTATTCTAATCCCGTTTTTATCATTATCTACATCTAGGGGACATTCCATTGCACCATCCTAGAATGGTTAGAAGTGGTTCTGAACTCGTTAAGGGTGCCATTTTGATGCTACAAAAATCGCCAAAAATGCATTTTTTTCACTTCGGTTGAACTACAAAAAAACACCCTAAATGTATTCTAATCCCGTTTTTATCATTATCTACATCTAGGGGACATTCCATTGCACCATCCTAGAATGGTTAGAAGTGGTTCTGAACTCGTTAAGGGTGCCATTTTGATGCTACAAAAATCGCCAAAAATGCATTTTTTTCACTTCGGTTGAACCACAAAAAAACACCCTAAATGTATTCTAATCCCGTTTTTATCATTATCTACATCTAGGGGACATTCCATTGCACCATCCTAGAATGGTTAGAAGTGGTTCTGAACTCGTTAAGGGTGCCATTTTGATGCTACAAAAATCGCCAAAAATGCATTTTTTTCACTTCGGTTGAACTACAAAAAAACACCCTAAATGTATTCTAATCCCGTTTTTATCATTATCTACATCTAGGGGACATTCCATTGCACCATCCTAGAATGGTTAGAAGTGGTTCTGAACTCGTTAAGGGTGCCATTTTGATGCTACAAAAATCGCCAAAAATGCATTTTTTTCACTTCGGTTGAACCACAAAAAAACACCCTAAATGTATTCTAATCCCGTTTTTATCATTATCTACATCTAGGGGACATTCCATTGCACCATCCTAGAATGGTTAGAAGTGGTTCTGAACTCGTTAAGGGTGCCATTTTGATGCTACAAAAATCGCCAAAAATGCATTTTTTTCACTTCGGTTGAACCACAAAAAAACACCCTAAATGTATTCTAATCCCGTTTTTATCATTATCTACATCTAGGGGACATTCCATTGCACCATCCTAGAATGGTTAGAAGTGGTTCTGAACTCGTTAAGGGTGCCATTTTGATGCTACAAAAATCGCCAAAAATGCATTTTTTTCACTTCGGTTGAACCACAAAAAAACACCCTAAATGTATTCTAATCCCGTTTTTATCATTATCTACATCTAGGGGACATTCCATTGCACCATCCTAGAATGGTTAGAAGTGGTTCTGAACTCGTTAAGGGTGCCATTTTGATGCTACAAAAATCGCCAAAAATGCATTTTTTTCACTTCGGTTGAACCACAAAAAAACACCCTAAATGTATTCTAATCCCGTTAGAAGTGGTTCTGAACTCATTAAGGGTGCCATTTTGATGCTACAAAAATCGCCAAAAATGCATTTTTTTCACTTCGGTTGAACCACAAAAAAACACCCTAAATGTATTCTAATCCCGTTTTTATCATTATCTACATCTAGGGGACATTCCATTGCACCATCCTAGAATGGTTACAAGTGGTTCTGAACTCGTTAAGGGTGCCATTTTGATGCTACAAAAATCGCCAAAAATGCATTTTTTTCACTTCGGTTGAACCACAAAAAAACACCCTAAATGTATTCTAATCCCGTTTTTATCATTATCTACATCTAGGGGACATTCCATTGCACCATCCTAGAATGGTTAGAAGTGGTTCTGAACTCGTTAAGGGTGCCATTTTGATGCTACAAAAATCGCCAAAAATGCATTTTTTTCACTTCGGTTGAACCACAAAAAAACACCCTAAATGTATTCTAATCCCGTTTTTATCATTATCTACATCTAGAAGACATTCCATTGCACCATCCTAGAATGGTTAGAAGTGGTTCTGAACTCGTTAATGGTGCCATTTTGATGCTACAAAAATCGCCAAAAATGCATTTTTTTCACTTCGGTTGAACCACAAAAAAACACCCTAAATGTATTCTAATCCCGTTAGAAGTGGTTCTGAACTCATTAAGGGTGCCATTTTGATGCTACAAAAATCGCCAAAAATGCATTTTTTTCACTTCGGTTGAACCACAAAAAAAACACCCTAAATGTATTCTAATCCCGTTTTTATCATTATCTACATCTAGGGGACATTCCATTGCACCATCCTAGAATGGTTAGAAGTGGTTCTGAACTCGTTAAGGGTGCCATTTTGATGCTACAAAAATCGCCAAAAATGCATTTTTTTCACTTCGGTTGAACTACAAAAAAACACCCTAAATGTATTCTAATCCCGTTTTTATCATTATCTACATCTAGGGGACATTCCATTGCACCATCCTAGAATGGTTAGAAGTGGTTCTGAACTCGTTAAGGGTGCCATTTTGATGCTACAAAAATCGCCAAAAATGCATTTTTTTCACTTCGGTTGAACTACAAAAAAACACCCTAAATGTATTCTAATCCCGTTTTTATCATTATCTACATCTAGGGGACATTCCATTGCACCATCCTAGAATGGTTAGAAGTGGTTCTGAACTCGTTAAGGGTGCCATTTTGATGCTACAAAAATCGCCAAAAATGCATTTTTTTCACTTCGGTTGAACCACAAAAAAACACCCTAAATGTATTCTAATCCCGTTTTTATCATTATCTACATCTAGGGGACATTCCATTGCACCATCCTAGAATGGTTAGAAGTGGTTCTGAACTCGTTAAGGGTGCCATTTTGATGCTACAAAAATCGCCAAAAATGCATTTTTTTCACTTCGGTTGAACTACAAAAAAACACCCTAAATGTATTCTAATCCCGTTTTTATCATTATCTACATCTAGGGGACATTCCATTGCACCATCCTAGAATGGTTAGAAGTGGTTCTGAACTCGTTAAGGGTGCCATTTTGATGCTACAAAAATCGCCAAAAATGCATTTTTTTCACTTCGGTTGAACCACAAAAAAACACCCTAAATGTATTCTAATCCCGTTTTTATCATTATCTACATCTAGGGGACATTCCATTGCACCATCCTAGAATGGTTAGAAGTGGTTCTGAACTCGTTAAGGGTGCCATTTTGATGCTACAAAAATCGCCAAAAATGCATTTTTTTCAC
>NW_027041483.1:0-60000 GCF_037179485.1 Ochlerotatus camptorhynchus
ATGGATAACAATTTCAAGTGTTGTAAACCTCTACCTAAATCAATTTCAAAGCATGACACAGTAGCAGTTCAGTTGCTTATCTCAAAATTATTAGAATTTTTAAAGTTGCAAATAACAGCCCGAAAGTGTATTTTTATGTCAGATGGAGCAGCATCACTATACAAAAACATAAAAAAAAATTGCTAGCATTTGTGGATTTAAAGATAAGCATAATGTAGAAATTGAATGGCATTTTTTTGCAACTTCACACGGCAAAGGTCATTGTGATGCGATTGGCGGTACCCTTAAGAGAATGGCAACCAGAGCAAGTTTAGCTAAGCAACACGAGCACCCTATAACGAACCCTGAACAACTGTACGACTGGGCAAATAGTCGTAAAGAAGATCTTCAAACAAAAATGTCATTTTGTTATGTTTCTACGGAAGAATACAAAAAGGCTGACACGGAATTTGATCCAATTTTTAAGAAAGTGAAACAAATTCCTGGAACTCGAAAATATCATTGCTATATTCCAGTTTCAAACAACCAAATTGCAGTAAAAATATTCTCTAATTCAAACGATACACCCAAATTATTCAATGTATTCAAATAATATGAGTTGTAAAATAAAATAATAAATATATACTGTTTTTTATCTCAACAAATCTTTCATTTGACCACATCAACGTGCTTCTCTTCCGCTGCCTCTAGATAGAAACAGGTAAGTCTGACAGCTACCATATCTGAGAATGAATTGTTTGTTTTTTAATATACAATCATGAAATAAAATCTCGTTGCTGGACATCTCGACAAACATTTTAAAATGGCGTAAAATGTTGAAAATTTTTATAATTATATTTTTTTAATTTGCATTAACTTGAGAACGGCTGGACTTAGGAAAAAAGTTTTTATATGCAAAGTTATTGAAAATTATGCGTAAAATCTAAATAAATTGTTATTTTTCAAAAAAATATGCATTTTCATCAACTTGTAAAAATCAACAAAAATTAAAAAAATTATAGATTTATTTTTAAGGAAGTTACCAGCATAAACTTTTCACGAAATTTAAGGGTATTCCATCAATTTTCTTGAAAAAAAAAATATAAAGATCGAAGGGGGGGTGTTTTGAGATAATCATCGTTTTACGTTTTTTAAATACTAATTTACGAAGTTTTTTCTTTCAGTGTATTTTTTCCGCAAAGATAATTTAATTACCTAAAACTTCTTGTCATATGCCGTTTTGATCAGATCAATAGTTTTCAAGTTATGATTTTTAAAAAAAAAAATAATTAATTTTTTTATACGCCCTTTTCAAAAGTTACTCTGGAGGAAAAAATCATATTTAAATGAAAAATGCAACCATTAGTAGCAGCGAACACGTGAGCAATGTTTCATTCAAATCAGAAGGGGTCGAGACAAAATTGACATTTTTTTTAACGATTTGAGCTAGAAATGCTCTATAGACAGTGGTTAACATTTAATCCACAGGTAATCAAAGAGCGGGGACATACCGTACCAACCGCTCCGTATGCAGGATTAGAAAATAGGCTATATAAGTCGTTGGGAGTGACAGAGCTAAGAAAGTTAATGTACACTCCTTGGTTGTCCGATCTCCTGGGATGGAACACAGGTATTTACCCCTTGTGTTCGAGCGTACAGTCCTCCCTCCGTACAAGCGTGGACGGCACCGCCCACCCACTGCCATCCCTCAATCGATCCAGCCGACCTCAGTGGAAGGACAACAGAGAGCGGTGTGCGGACGTAACCTATACGGAGGGAATGCTGTATTCGCCTAGGTTATAGTGCCCTTGCTCGCTACCATTTTCTTCTAGCGGTTGGGACCTGAGCACTAACTCTTGTCCTAGCCCTATATGGCATATGGTTATAGCGCCATTACTCGCTTTCTGAAAAGAAAAGGAGGGAAAGGAAGGAGAGGAAAAGGACTTGGGAAAAGGAAAATTGCGGAATTCCTTTCCTCATTAGTATTTGTATCGTCAACTTTTATGAAAACCATATAAATCATTTTTCCTTGGTCAGAGGTATTATTACGACATTTAAATAAGATTGTCTTATCATTTGTTATTCAAAATTTAATGTTATAATGATCAACATAGCTTTGGATCATCCAATATAAATCGGTAACACTGCCCTGCAACCGATGATTTTTCTAATCCGAAAACTAAAAGTTACGAAAAAGCACTTAGGCCTTCATTAAGTTCCACTTTCACGCGACGTTCAATGTTTCGCGGTTTGCTCTTTACGCATTGTTCAGGCTATCATAACAAGCTATGACCGACGTGACGATTGCTTAAGCCCTGGTTAAACAAGTAAACAAGTTATTAAAATGAAATTACGTTCCCGAAAGCAGTCAACAATGTATCTTAAACCGGATCAAGCGTGCGCCCTATTTTTCTAAACATTCTGACGCGTTCCGCCCAATATCTATCAATTACGTTTTTCTACAATAGTAGCCTGGGATAAATCCTAATTCGACCGACACGTGTTTGTTGAAAAATAATATTCTGCCTAATATCAGTAGTCAGTAGTCATTAGGAAACCTGTTACTATATTACTTCACGGGGTGAAGGGCGTTAGTAACAAGTATGAATTAGATTTGAATTCATTTTGGAAAATAATGCGACCTTTAAAAACACCGTATCGTTTCGCCCGAATTATATCATTAACGGTTTTCTATAATACAGACCCAGGATTGATCAACTCAATAATGCAAATAGGCTTGAGTGCTAACCCATAATCTTCTGCTCAGTAAGCAAAAACGCCTACAATAGGACTACAATAGATCAATTTACTGGTCGCAGTAGTGTTTGATCCCGAACAGAGAAGCAAAAACGCTACGAAAGACGATATTTGAAGTCCGGATAAAAAGCTATTTGAATAAAATGACGTTTCCGAAAGCAGTTAACAATGCTTTTCAAACCAGAGTTCTATCTGTAACGATTTTCTAAAATAACGGCCTGGGATAGATATATAATATCTTAATATCTTTTCCTCCCTCTTTTCCCAGGCTCAAGCATCTGTTTGAATATCCTACCCTAGCTAAGGAGCTGTTCGTAAGCTACGTAGACCGATTTTTAGAGGTTTTAGACCCTCCCCCTCTCCCGGCGTAGACAATCGACCATACATTTTTTTGAAAATTTGTATGGACCGTAGACATTTGTTAACACCCCCTCCCCCTGTAAAGAGTCTATGTAGTTTATGAACAGCCCCTAAGTATATGAAAAAAAAAAACAATTAAACATGAGTGAACTCACCAATTTAGTTGACTGCTGGATGCAACTTGTCCGTAAACTTCACGTGGAATTCAAAACCTTTGCTGCACATGATTCGATAATGATCACAATTTCTCATCAACAAATAAATAAATTTCGCGTTTTCCACACTGAATTTTCACCACAACATTCGTAAAATTAGTCTTATACCTTCGAACGCTTCCAGTGAACAAGAACTCAATCTCACCGAATCCATCTCTGCGTGCGGGCTGGTTCAAGTGAATTCTTATACGAACCCGAACGGTAGACTACTAGATCTAGCATTCACGAATTCTCCAGATGTAATTGAAGAACTGCGGCCACCACTTCCACTCTTATCCACCGACGCCCATCACCCACCGTTTATTTTACTAGTGGATGTGCACAGCGTCATCATAAACCACCAAATCGACGCGGATTCGGATGCAATTGACCCAGATTTCAGGCAATGCGCGGCTTTCCATAAACTTGGGAACGTTTTTTGTTCTAACGAACAGTAACGTCAATGGTTCGCGTTTTCGTCGATCGACTGGCAGCTTCTTCTACATGAACACACTGTTGATGCAAACGTTATCTTGTTTTATGACAAGCTGTATGAGATTATTCACTCAACTGTTCCTCGTCGCGGTCGTATTTCAAGTTGCGTCAACAGGAAGCCTTGGTGGCCGGCTGAATTGCGAAATCAGCGTAATAGACTGAGGAAAGCACGCAAACGATATTTCGCTGATAAATCGAACGAGAACAGAGATTTCCTTTATCTAATTGAATCATCCTATAATGAACTTCTCTCTTCAAGCTACCAAGTATACATGCGCAAACTTGAATCCAACCTAAAACAAAATCCGTCGATGTTCTGGAGGTATGTTAAAAAGCAAAAGGCTAGCAACCGTGTACCGAATAACGTTATCTACGGTGATTCCATGGCCAGTACACCTGAAGATGCTGCCAATCTTTTTTCTAATTTTTTTCAAAGTGTGTTCTGTTCAACTTCTCCTGTACCTCGCCCGGATTGTTTCCAACACGTGCCATCTTATGGTATCCACCTTCCAATCTTAAGTTTTTCTTGTGACGAAGTGTTAAGTACGTTGGATAAATTAGATGCTTCGAAAGGAGCGGGAGTCGATGGTCTGCCACCGATATTAGTGAAGAACTGCGCTGCATCTCTGGTTGAACCATTGACGTTACTGTTCGTTAGAACAAAAAACGTTCCCAAGTTTATGGAAAACCGCGTCAATGATTCCTGTACACAAATCTGGCAGTTTGAACAATGTGGTAAACTATCGAGGGATTTCAATTCTCTGCTGTCTGGGAAAGGTTCTCGAATCACTAGTGCATAAGGTCGTGCTGAATGCAGCGAAACCGATTATCTCTGAGTATCAGCACGGATTCATACCACATCGGTCTACTACAACCAACTTACTGTGCTATACCAACGTACTGTTCCGTGAGATAGAACGTCGCAACAAGGTGGAATCTATTTAAATCGACTTTTCGAAAGCGTTCGATGCCTATGCCACAGAAAAACTGAAACACATGGGATTTCCGGATTGGATTGCGGACTGGATAAGGTCACATCTAACGGGTCGAAGGGCATTTGTGCAAGTGAACTCGTCTCGTTCCAATACGTTCGACATACCATCTGGCGTACCACAGGGTAGCGTGTTAGGACCTTTGCTCTTTGTCCTCTTTATTAACGACCTGTGCCTTCGAATATCCTCTGGAAAGCTCCTTTATGCTGATGACCTCAAAATCTTCAGAATTATCGCGTCTGTACTCGATTGTATTGTACTGCAGGCTGACATCGACGTAGTGTCAATCTGGTGCAAAGAGAATGGTATGAGCGTGAACATCAATAAATGCAAAACGATCACATTTAGTCGCTGTTTGTCAACGCTCACTCACCAATATCGAATTGACACTACTCCGCTAGAACGTGTGCAATTTATTCGCGACTTGGGAGTTATAATTGACTCTAAACTTAGATTCAGCGAACATGTCTCCACCATGACATCAAAAGCTTTCTCCGTACTCGGGTTTATTCGTCGTAATGCTTCTCAACTAACCGATGTGTACGCATTAAAATCACTCTTTTGTGCTTTAGTGCGCAGCATTCTGGAATACGCTGCCCCAGGTGATCCGCATTGAACGTATACAAAAAATGTTCATACGATTTGCACTCCGGAACCTACCGTGGAATGATCCCGTGAATCTTCCTGATTACCAACAAAGGTGCCGTTTAATCAACTAAGATTGCAACAATTGGTTGTATTCGACATTCTGATGAACAACACCGACCGTCCAGATCTTCTACAGGAAGTTATGTTTAACGTGCCTCAGCGCCAATTACGAAACTCTTCCCTTATTGTCATTCCCAGTCACAGGACTAGTTATGGGTTTAATAGTCCGCTAAGTTCCTGTCTTAGAGCTTTTAATGCTGTTTGTGATGACTTCGATTTTAATTTAACTAGGCTCTGTTTTAAAAATAGGTTAAGAGTAAATGTGATAGGTTAAGATTAGTCTGTGCGAAACCGTCGAATACTGAATAAATAAATAAATAAATAAATAAACAAATAAAATTCGACTGACATGTGTGGTTATTCTGATGGCGAAAACCTCATGCGACTGCAGCGATGTCTTAAGGGAAACGCGTTGGAAGCGGTTCGAAGTCATCTGATGCATCCGTCGTCTGTACCGTTGAGCATCGACACTTTGAAAACACTGTATGGCCGTCCAGAGCAAATCATCAACTCGTTGCTCACCGAGGTGCGGGCTACGCAAAACCCTAAGTCGGAAAATCTGGGGAGCCTGATCAGTTTCGGTTTGGCATGCAAAAACCTTTGTAGCCACCTGCAAGCTGAAGATATTAACGATCATCTTTCGAATCCCTTACTGCTTCAGGAGTTGATGAGCAAGCTTCCAGCCGCACTCAAACTGAACTGGTCTCTCTCCAAACGTCAACATACCAACGTCAACCTCATCACATTTGGAAGCTACATGGACCAGATCGTGACGGCCGCTAGTGAGGTGAATTTCCAGAACGAAGCGGATAAGCACACACAAAGTCACAAGAAACATAAAAAGTTTCAAACTTTTGATGAAAGCATCCATCAAGCAACAAATTCCACGATATCTTATTTAGCCGCACTGATTCCCCTTTTTTCGCTTTACTCTTCCATCCGCTTTCATTTCCTCGCACCGCCCACCACTCACCTATCATCGCCACCCACCGAGCATCACCCACCCACCATCAACCCAACAAACAATCGCCTATCGGAGAAACAACTTCTTGACGATTTTATTCAACTGCATGCTTAATAATACTTGTACAATTTTTAATAATAAATCTGTTCAGGCTTTGTTCACACAAATCTGGAGAATTTATTCAACCACAACATGGTGTCGGTTAAGGTATGTTGAGAAGCTTTTATTTGACTTACTTGAGTTGTAACAAAGCTTATTCGATCATTTTTTTTTATTATTATTCAGCGTTTATTAGACATCTTCTTCCTTAGAAAGCGATTTTGTATACGCTTGATAATCATGTGAAGTAACGTTTAAATTAGACAGTTTTATACATTTATTAAACGATTATTCAACTGCAGGAAACCTACCTGTTGGTCCATGGCATGATGTGTATTTACTTCTGGATGAGAAGTCATAAATGTTGAGCCGTCGGACGATACCAGTACATGAGGTTCAGGAAATGTCCTTTATGAGCTCTACAGATACCAGTTCAGATTTTTCCTGGATGATGGATCTTTTCCATAATTCATGAGCATATCAAATTGATTGCTCAAATACATTTCATTAGAAGGGGGATGAAGAGATTTCCTTTTTCTTCCAAGCAGATTGCTATAAGAATCTGAAGGATCGAAGAAGATTTTTCAAAGCCGATGTCCAAGCAAAATTACCTCAGGTAGGTTCCAAACAAGGATTGAAGAGATGTTTTATGTTTTCTCCAAATCGACTTCCAAGCAGATTACTATAAGAATCCAAATTTCGAAATATCCAAATCGATGTCCAACCACCGCACACCGAAAATCTTCTGTAAATTTTGAACCGTATGAGTAAAAATCCTGAAAATTTGAGTAAATCTTATTCATAGTGTATTGTTTACATCTGGAAAGTTTCATAGTTATTCATACAGTAGTTCCAGTCATGTCGTCGAAACAAGAAATTGTCCGTGCATTGTGCACTTGCAATCAAAATCCAGAGGCGTCCCACCGATGGGTCGCTAAAAAGCTTGGAATTTCAAATAAAACTGTGTCTCGTGTGATAAGAACCTTAAAAGAGCGTTTGAGTGCCCGAAGGAAGGATTTGCGGATGTGGTGAAATAAGCGCTCCCTTCCTTCCGGAACAATCAACGGTGCGATTTTAACCCACCGAATTCACCGGAACTTCACCCAATTGAAAAATGTTGGACAATTATGAAGACGGAACTTCGCAAACATCCCAAAACTATTAAAAGAGCGCTGAAGTTAAAGAAAATTTGGGTAAAAACAACAAAACACTGGGAAAATCGGCCGTACAAAATTTGATGGGTGGATTGAAAAGGAAAGTGTGGACATTCGGAATGGGAGACGAAATTCAATAAAACAAATTTTGAAAATCATAACTCATAAGTAGTTTTTCATTCCCTGAAAATTTCAGGAAAATCCGATAATCGGTTAAATTTTGGTGAGTGCGTGCCATTTTTATCGAATACACCCTTTGCCTCGGGTAAGGTGCAAACAAGGATCCAAGAGGAATAAGCGTCGAACAAGGCAGAAAATTTACAGGTAATATTGAGCACTGAGAAGTGCTGTTTAAATTTGTTGTAGCTTTAGGTAGCAGTAACACTTCCTTGAGCAAAAAGCAAATAAATCTGCACGGCAAGAGAGCACGATGCGGACTGATATGGTCAGCTACTTCTTCTTTCCTTTATTTAACGTCGGTCTCTGTTCAGCAATCTAGTGTCAATCACCGACGGACATCGATTACCATCTATTGGCGGCAATCTAATGTGCAGGAAGGCAGCTTCCACACCTGCGTAGGATATCGCCCCCATTTAATTCAACACACATTCCAAGCTGAACATTAAGAACAGAAGCTGATTATTGGTTGATTTAAGGAGTACAAAGCTGATTAACAGCAGGTTGAATATATACTTGATTAGTAGTGCGTGAAGCTAATTTTATCCCCATTATTCATCCTCAATAAGTTAGCTGATCTAAAGATTTAACAAGCCTTATTTTAGCTTAACGATACTCCACAAATCAGCAATGCACTACAAATATTTTGATAGCCCTGATTTGTTAACTGTGATCGGTGAAACTCGTTGCATTTCCGGCATTTTAGTTCTTCTAAATTCACTGCCTACCTTTCTAATCCTAAGAAGCGGCAGCAGTAGAGACAAGGTAGAGGAGCTCTTTAGGAATAGCTCCAGGTAGAAGTGGGCTGCGACGATTTAGATGTTTAAAAGCTGATCAATGGTTAACGTGGTCTATGTACAACAATTATCCAAACTAAGGCTGAATTAAAATCGATTGAACAATACTTTTTTCTTCCTTGATTGGTTTTCCGTCGATCTTGTTTTCCGTGCTGAGCACCAATGCTACCGACGCCAGGGAGGCAGCTCCCACACCTGGACCCTACCTATCGACCCATCAACTCATGAACCGGGGACCAACGGCTTTACTTCCCATCCGAAGGAAGGCGTGATCAGAGATGTTATGCCTCAGAACATCCCGGCGGCGCCGACTGGGATTGAACGAACCCAGGCCTGCTGGGGTGAGAGGTAATCACGCTTACCACTACACCACCGGCGCCGCTAATTGAACAATACTTTTTAAACATCAAATTGTTACCTGGGATGGGTCGAAACCAACGGCTTCACTTATGCTCAGCTACTGTTTTGCTCAATTCTGCGTTCATCGCAATGAGCAATGAGAATACGAAAGAAATCAGTGCGAGTCGCACAAGCTACTGCTTGTTTCTGATGTTGTATGCGTTTGAGTGAGTAGTAAATGCAAAATGAAACGATTTTTCCCATGCTTGCTTGTAAGCACGTTTAGAAAATTTATTATTTGCAGTGCCCATCTAGGTGGATAAATCATTATTTTACTAACACTTAAAGAAGGCTTATGGTGAGGCAACCAACTTCTCTGAACAACCGACAAAAACGTTCACACACCTCTAATAACAAAAACGCATGTCTCATATAGATGAGCATTAATCCAAGACCCGGCAGCCATCCATCGACATCCGGATCATCCGATCGACCCGTACCTCCTTTCAAATGGATAGCACTGCAGCATCAGTCAATGTCCGGCCCAAACGCCCTGCAAATATCGTTTGGAAATATTTACAGTTCACCCTTCTCGTTAAAGGCGAACCCGTCAAATTGATTTCACCTTCGTCTTCGGCTAACTGACAACCGCTCGCACCAAATCCAATCCAACCCAACGTCAACGACCACCATCGGCGGCATTTGATTCATGCTTATCTCCCGGATTCCACATTCCCATCCGTCAGATTGAAAATTGAACCCAAGCTTAAGTTAATCGTTTTTTGGCCCGGAATAAAATATATGTAGGAAAAGATAAAAGTTCACCTGTTGATATTCAAATTAGCAATCAACTCCGGAACGACTTTGATCCCAAATGTGTAATCGTTTTCTCTTCTTGCCTTTTTTCCAGCCCAGAGTTACAACTTCTCACTTCAGAACAACACCTCCAAAATGTTTCCCACATACCTGCCTGCATATATTTCGCACGAAACGAGGTTAACCGTAAACCCCACCACTGACTGATAACACCGCTCGAGGCATCCAGGCGGGATAAATCGCTTATGCGATTCTAGCTTTGATGTTCCACACAATAACGGAATAGCTGGAATGAAGTGGGAAAGATTACGGAAATCCGTGGCCGAATTATGTTTGCATGAGTTTCTGCTTCATTCAAATGCTCCCCGGAAGTCACAAGTGCGAGATGAAATCAAAATGTTATTTTGTTTATTAAATTTTCATCTTGCTCTACAATAAACATTTTAACTTTAAGTAAATAAAGTCTATTGGGGTGGATAATTTTCATGATGTTATTCACTAAAACAAGAGCCAGAATGACCAAATTCCTTCAAATATTTAGGTGCAAAGTTTCGAAGAAATCTGAGAAGGTGTCTGATCGATGCATCAGATGATGAAGTTATTATTTGTCATGAAGAATTAAACTGATGACATGTATTCCTCATCTTGATTCTTTTCTCTTCCATCCTACTAGATGCCTACTGCCTGTCCATAACTTTGTGTTTTTAGCACTTGAATCAGCGTTGCCAGGTATACCGATTTACCGGTATTTATACCGATTTCCGAACTAGATACCGATATACAGATAAGGTTTCTCAGAATACCGATTTTTGAGGTTTTATACCGATTCATACCGATTTTTTTAAATAACCAAAATTATTATTGCCTGCCCGTGCTCGAATTTCGGAGAAAATTTCGGAAAGACTTGTATCTTTTTGAGTATCTCAATTTTTTCGGGAAATACTTTTTAATCATTATTTAACTTCCTGAATTTTCTTCCAACTTTCCCCTGGAATTTTCTTCTATTTTACGATTCCTCTCGGAAACTTATTTCAACTTCCCTTAGAAGCTTCTTCAGTCTTCGCTCCAATGATTCTTCCATCTTCTCCCGCCAGTTTTTCAACTTTCCCGGAACTTCAGGGATGCTTCCAGATTTTGATTGCTGTCCACACTAGCTGCAGGAACTTTTAAGAAGTTCCGAAACTTCAGAAAAGTTCCGACTTTTGAGTAAGTTTCGATAAATTAAAGAATGGTTCAATAAATACTGTTAAAATTCTTAAACCTGGAAATTTCAGGAAAGTCCAGCGAACTCCAGTGAACTCATAAATATTTTGGATACTTCACAAGGACTCAGTCGGCGCCGCCGGGATGTTCTGATACATAACATCTCTGAGGCATAAGGGAAGTAAAGCCGTTGGTCCCCGGTTCATGAGTTGATGAGTCGATAGGTAGAGTCCAGGTTTGAAAGATGCCTCCCTGGCGTCTTTAGCATAGGTGCTCAGCACGGAAAACAAGTTTAAAATCAGGAAAGTTCCAAGTATTTCAAAAATGATCACAGTACTCCAAAACAGCCCTATTAACTTAAGGAAAATTACAAGAACTTTTAAGGAATTCCGAGGAAATATGGAATATTCTTATGTACATTTCAGGAATGTTCCAAAAACTTCAGAGGCATTGCGGGGTCTTCAGGGATGTTTATGACCAGTTGGAAAATTTTCTGGATCATTAGAACATCCCCCAAGAGCTCTTTCTTCCGGAATTATATCCTTGTTTCTTTCGACTGTCCCGTAAACGCTCTGGCGCGCTCTGGTTTCCGCCAGTTTTTCTCCAGTTTTTTTTTCCAATCTACCTTAGGAAGTTTCTGCCAGCGTCTCCAGGAAGTTTCTTCCATCTTCTCCATGAAGTTCAATTAAACCTCTCCCAGAAATTTCTTTCGTCTAGTTCTGGAATTTCATCCAGTTGGGTTTTTTAACTTCTATTGGAAGGTTTTTCCGAGCTTCTGCTAGCTTCCCCTGGAAATGGCTACTTCTGGAATTGACTTCCGATTTCCCAAAAATTTCTGCCTTCCTTTGAATTTGAAATCCGATTTTTTTTAAAGTTTATTTAAATTTTAGCCAGATGTCTTGGAAGTTCCGCGGATGTTTTTCCGACTTCTCTCAGAAATTTTCTCAAATTTCGTCCAGGAGAGCTTCTTTCTTCTTTCTCTGGATGTTGCTTCCAGCTTCCTCCAGAAGCTAATTCAAACATTCCCCGGAGTTTTCTTCCGGAATTTTCCGATCATAATCCAAAAGATAAAATTTTCGCTTTCAAAAACGGCAAAAATATAAAATTAATTAAAATGGTAAATACCGATAAAAACCGATTTTTTAAAACCTTTGATACCGATAAGCTTTAAAACATTCTGGCAACGCTGACTTGAATAGTTATTGCTTGCGTACTTTAAAAGCAGTTTCCGTTCGAGATTTCAGACATTCCCGACGGGTACCTACTAGGTTCACAATGAGATTCCGTATATTCCAGACGATGATTCCAAATGATATCGAAGGAGATTCCAGACGCAGATATCAAACATCCTAGACGAAAATTTGAGGACTACGTTCCTGAAGTGATTTCGGACATAGTCTACCAGGATTTCAGCTGTTCCCGACAAGTATTCCAGGCGTTCCCAACGTATGCTCATTGACGTAGCTCATGAGAGTGCATAGGGTGCCTGGCCCCGTCCAGGAAGATCTAGGCCCCCTCTCCAAAAATATCTAGAACCCCTCCAGAATTTTTTGAAGATTTAAATTACACTGAAACCTCCGTTTACGAAGTCTTTTTTTACGCAGTATTCAATTTACGTCCCTCTTTTTACGAAGTAAATCCCAAATAACGAGGTTTTTTTTACGAAGTAAATCTCAAATAACGAGTTTTTTTTTGTGATTTTGGGAAACTGGGCTATACTGTGAAATACCTCACAATATGGGTATTTTTGGAATCGGAGTGACGTGTGGGGACCGGAAATAGATGTGTGACGCCATTTTTAAATCCAAGATGGCGGCTTCCGGTAGCAGAAAAGCTTGGAAATTCTGCAAAATACCCCACAATTTGGGTATTTTTGGAATTGGAGTGACGTGTAAGAACTGGAAATTTATGTCTGACGCCATTTCGAAATCCAAGATGGTGGCTTCCGGTTACGGAAAAATTGGAAAATACCACCACGTCACCCCATATTTTAAGTAATTTAACATTATTTTGATGTTTTTATGTAACCAGAAGTCACCATATTGAATTTCAAAATGGCGTCAGACATGGGTTTTCAGTCCTAATAAGTCACCCCAATTCCAAAAAACCCATATTGTGGGGTATTTGACAGTATTTCCCAGTGTTTCTGTAACCGGATGTCACCATCTTGGATTTCGAAATGGCGTCAGACATGGATTCTCGGTTCTCACAGGTCACCTCGATTCCAAAAATATCCATATTGTTGTGTATTTAACGGTATTTTTCTGTTTTCCTGTAACCAGAAGCCGCCATCTTGGTTTTAAAAATGGCGTCAGGCATCGATTTCCGGTCCCTACACGTCATCCTGATTCTTAAGATACTCATATTGTGGGTTATTTAACATTATTTTTTTTCTGTTTTTATGTATCCGGAAGCCGCCACTTGGATTTCAAAATAGCGTCATACATCGATTTCCGATTCTTACACGTCACTCCGATTCAAAAAATACGGAAGCCACCATCTTGGATTTCAAAATGGCGTCAAATTTTGACTTTCGGTCCCTACACGTCACTACGATTCCAAAAATACCCATATTGTGGGGTATTTGACAATATTTACAAAAGCCTCTTTTTACGAAGTAAATCCCAAATAACGAGTTTTCTGTGTGCGAAGTAAATCCCAAATAACGAGGTTTTTTTACGCACTAATTCGATTTACGAACCCCCGTTTTGGTTCGTAAATGGAGGTTCCAGTGTATTTAAATTGTCAGTATTCGAATCTCCAAAACAATCTGGAGGAGGCTGGATCATTCTGTGAGACCAGAGGCAGGTTACAAAGCGGAATCACGTCGTTCGGAGGAATAAAGCAGCAAGAAAAACACGGAACAATCGGAGACGATTAAAAAGCACGCGGCGTCGTTGCGAATCGTTTATTGACATTAATATAGTTCAAAGAGTATGAAAAAACAAGGTAGCATTTAGTAGTGCGCGATCTTGCGCTAGAAACGGTGAATGATAGAGGGGTGCACCGTTGTATCGCCTAACACTCCTCCTCAACGTAATGCCCTCGGTCAGTCGCCAGTCCGATCATCTCAGCAAAGCGGTTGTGCTTCACCGCCCCAAGCGGCTTCGTGAGGATATCTGCCTTCATCAATTCAGTGGGGCAGTACTTCAGGTTTACCACACCACGCTCAACCAAGTCACGGATGAAGCATTGTTTAGTCTTGATGTGTTTAGACCTCTTACTAATTCTCTCTGACTGCACAAAGCTCAAACACCCTTGATTGTCTTCGTACACCAAGGTAGGGTCTGTCTGCTTTTCGCCTAAATCCTGGAGTAGCCGCCTTGTCCACACCACCTCTTGGCACGCCTCACCAAGGGCGACGTACTCAGCCTCCATCGATGATAGGCTAACACAGTCTTGTCGTCGGCTCGTCCATGTCACAGCTCCTCCTCCAAAGAACAACACGTAGCCAGTCATGGACTTCCTGCTTCTTGGATCACCGGCCCAGTCGAAGTCGGAAAACCCTTCCAACTTGCAAGCCGCCTCTCCCTCAAGTCGTAAACGCCAGTCCGCTGTCCCTTTTAAGTAGCGGACAACGCGCTTGGCCGCAGTCCAGTCGCCTTCCTTCGGGGTTTCGAAGCTTCGTCCCAATATAGAAGTACTTGTCGCGATATCGGGTCGAGCACAGGTAGCGATGTACATGAGAGCTCCTACAACGCTACGATATTTCGTATTGTTGGTGAATTCTTCACCTTTCTCCTCCAGCTTCAGGAAACCGGTATCCATTGGAGTCCGCGCAGATTTCGCATTCTCAAGTCCTAGACTTCGAATCAACTTCTGAATGTACTGCTGTAATCCCAAGCTGAACACTCCATCTGCATCTCTGCGAATCTCCAATCCCAAAAAGAACTTCGGATCACCTAGCCGTTCACCTGGGGCCTCCCTTAGCTCAGTCGGTAAAGGCGCAGCTACAAAGCAAGACCATGCTGGAGGTGGCTGGGTTCAATTCCCGGTCCGGTCTAGGAATTTTTCGGGTTGGAAAATTTCTCGACTTCCCTCGGCATAGAGTATGATTGTACCTGCCACACAATTATACTAATGCAAAAATGGTACAGGCATCGAAAGCTCTCAATTAATAACTGTGGAAGTGCATCTAGAACACTAAGTTGAGAGCACGCAATAAGCTAATAATGCCATACGCAATAAGCTTGAAATGCGAATAAGGAGAAGAAGAAGCCAGTTCACCTCGAAGTGGCGCTTCAGCTCTTCGTACACCCGTGTAATCTCCTCCTCAACTGCGCATTCGATCAACAAATCGTCCACGTATACGAGGATATACACCTTTCTTCCATTCCGGGTTGCGACGAACAAGCAGGGGTCGGTGGAACTAGCAGTGAAGCCTATTGCATTCAGCACACTAGTCAACTTCTTGTTCCAGCAGCGCGCTGACTGCTTAAGTCCGTAAATGCTTCTCCGCAAACGGCATACCTTCCTCTCTTGTCCTCGCACAGCGTAGCCGGGTGGCTGCCGCATATTAACTCGCCGTATAGATAAGCTGTTTTGATGTCAAGGTGTTTCAAAATCAGCCGATCTCGTCCAGCAATCACCAGTAAGGTACGTAATGTTGAATGACGAGTAACGGGCGCAAAGATCTCGTCATAATCGACGCCGAACTTCTGCACGTGACCTTGGGCCACCACACGAGCCTTGAAACGTGTCAGCTGTCCTGCTTCATTTTGCTTGACCTTAAACACCCAGCGGCTTCCTAACACCTTCCGTTCCACTGGCAGATCCGTAAGTTCCCAGGTACCATTACGCTCATGCGACCAGATTTCGTCATCCATCGCCTGCTTCCAGGAATCACGTTTCGCACACATGACTGCTTCGTCATAGGACACCGGCTCTTTCACCATTTGCGTGGCTGCACCAACAACAAAATCAGAGTACCGGTCGGGCATTTTTCCTCGATTCTTACGCTTTCTGCTCGTCTCACTCACTTGATTCTGATCATTATCGTCACTCATCAAACTGTCATTGTCATTGTCACTCATCGGTTCACTTTTGATTTCCAGGGGGTGTGTAGGCCGTTGTAAATTGTGCCTTTATCCCCTCAGCAGCGAAAAATTTCTGCAATCGCTCATTGGCATACTCGCCCCCACAATCTGAACGTACAATTCGTGGCTTACTGCCAAACAAGTTTTCTACATACCTGACGTATTCCATCAGTCGGTCGGCTGCCTCAGACTTCTTGCTCAACAGGTACACGACGGTGGATCGACTGTAATCGTCGATTACCGTCATCAAAAAACGCTTTCCACTCGGTGTTGCGGTGCGTGTTGGGCCACACAAGTCCGTGTGTACCAGATCAAGGACCTTTGTTGACTTTCTTTCGGCCGTCTTCGGAATGGCCGTTCGAGGCAACTTACCCTCAAGACATACCTCGCACGTGAGGCGGATTCCACCGAGGGGGGCGACTCTATCTACGATGCAGGAAAAATTGTGTGTTGCTGTGGTTAGCTGCGCGCACGCTGAATAGATATGAAGAAGATTGTTGACGATTTTGAAGATTTCCTGCAAAAAGATGATGCGCGATACAAATAGATGCGAGAAATCAAAGAAGATTTTTCGAAGTTTGATTCGCTAGTGTGAGATTTGTTGAGCATCTAGAATTGAGATTTAGATGTGTCACCCCCCTCGGATTCCACAGTCCTTTACCTTAACACCATCAGCAAGATTCTGTTTGCACATTCTCTGCATTACCGTGGGGTCACGGTGCCCAAACCTTCGGTGCCATTGATGCTGGCACAGCTCATTATGCCGAGCATTATTCGCACTTTTCACCACTTCGGACACTTTCAGATGATACATACATCCACGAAGATCACCCCTGGCAACCACTTTTCCAGAATCGTCACAAATGTCACATTCGTTCTTCACGAAAATCACTTTCAATCCTTTCGCGATAAGCTTCGGCACGGATACCAAGCTGCTGCTCAATGATGGTACAAACAACACCTCACCGAGAGTAATTTCCGCTGTGCCTCCAGAGCCATCAACACCATACACAATCACTTTGCCGCTCCCCGCAGCCTTCACGGTGCTACCGTTGGCCAGCGCCACGTCTGGAGTGACAGTTTCGTCAAGCGAACTAAACCACTTTCGATCGTTGCTCATGTGCGCGGTCGCACCACTGTCAATAACCCAATCACACGTTTGCTTCCTTTTCTTTTGGCTCTTTCTTCGCTTGCAATAACCGACAGTTGCGCCGCAGGTGGCCTTTCTTTTTGCAAAAGAAGCACACCTTTTCCGCGACACTATACGAATCTTTCGCATCACTTTTCATCACGCGCACATCCGAGGATCCACCACCTCGCTCTTTCCGCCTTTCGTGTTCGTCGAGAAGCTTCGATTTGGCAAGCTCAGTCGTCAAATCTTCGTCAGAGCGGCTCTCTAACGAGCCCACCGTAGGAATCGGGCAAACTGCGAAGCATCATCGCAATTTTCATCGGTTGTTCCAGCTTCAAATCGGCGTTCTCCAGCCGACTGAAAAGTTCCTCAACCTCGAACAAGTGGGCTTCCATGTCTCCGCCTTCCAAGAAGGTTCAAATTACACAGCTTCCGGAGAAGACTCACTCGAGAGGTGACTGTCACCTTCTCATGATAATCACGAAGCGCTTTCCAAAAATCTTTCGCGTTATCCGCACCCTTCACGAGGCTATACTGACTGTCCTCTATACATAGCCCAATGGTAGCCCTTGCCTTTTTGTCATCCTTTGACCACTGAGGCGTCTCGGGCTCCGGTTTTGGCTCATCGACGACATACCAAAGCTCTTCGCGGATCAGGAGCATCTCCATTCTAAACTTCCATGACTGCCAGTTTTGGTTGTTCAGTTTGGAGAATTTGCTCAACGCTTCCATCTCGCACACGAGACACTCTTATTCGGTCCGGCAAACCACACGCACACTAATGCACCGCGAATGCACTCGCCCAAGACGAGTCAAATCACGCACGAATTTTGCACCGGGAAAATCGACCGAAAAAACACTTTTTCCTCGGAACTTCCCCCTGGGCCCATAACCTGTGAGACCAGAGGCAGGTTACAAAGCGGAATCACGTCGTTCGGAGCAATAAAGCAGTAAGAAAAACACGGAACAATCGGAGACGATTAAAAAGCACGCGGCGTCGTTGCGAACCGTTTATTGACATTAATATAGTTCAAAGAGTATGAAAAAAACGAGTGTACCCCATTAGGCATAAATACGTTAGGCATACGGACGTTAGGCATACGGACGTTAGGCATACGGACGTTAGGCATAATGGACGTTAGGCATAGAGTCATTAGGCATAATGGACGTTAGGCATAATATACGTTAGGCATAATGGACGTTAGGCATAAAATACCTTGCTGCTGTGCAACTCTAGAAACCTGCTTAACCTGTAAACCTGTAAACAATGAAGTAATGAAATTGGGTTGTTAGCGGAATGCTTTAATAAAACAGCAAAAAAAAAAGTTATCTTCCATTGCACATTGTAGTCGAAATACGTATCTGTCATGGATACCAAAATTAATTAAGTGGAATTAAATGGAAGATAACCTTTTTTTTTTGCTGTTTTATTAAAGCATTCCGCTAACAACCCAATTTCATTACTTCATTATGATGGCTACCAAGCCTTTGGGATTTTCCTTATTAGAGAGTTGAATAGATTTTTCTCCTTTAGCTTACTTAAATCTTTGGTTTTAATTAGTTAGGTAGGTTCCGATTCAACACATTGTAGTTTCATTTATATACCTGTGATCTTGACTTTTATACCTAGGGGATGAGTACTTAAGGGGATTAGATTTTGATAAGTTCTTTAGTGGGAATGACACTGATGAAGACTGCACATTGTAGTCGAAATACGTATCTGTCATGGATACCAAAATTAATTAAGTGGAATTAAATGGAAGATAACCTTTTTTTTTTGCTGTTTTATTAAAGCATTCCGCTAACAACCCAATTTCATTACTTCATTATGATGGCTACCAAGCCTTTGGGATTTTCCTTATTAGAGAGTTGAATAGATTTTTCTCCTTTAGCTTACTTAAATCTTTGGTTTTAATTAGTTAGGTAGGTTCCGATTCAACACATTGTAGTTTCATTTATATACCTGTGATCTTGACTTTTATACCTAGGGGATGAGTACTTAAGGGGATTAGATTTTGATAAGTTCTTTAGTGGGAATGACACTGATGAAGACTGCACATTGTAGTCCAAATACGTATCTGTCATGGATACCAAAATTAATTAAGTGGAATTAAATGGAAGATAACCTTTTTTTTTGCTGTAAACAATGCTTAAATTAGGCTTAGCGTTGAATAAAAAATGATACAAGTTAAACAAACATAGTTTATTTAATAAGCACAGTTTGGAATCCATTATTTATCATATCATAAGTGACGTATCTACATATTTACTTAGATCCATGATTAGTAGCGATAGTGGTTAAGTAATCTAAGCTTAGTTTTGAACTATATCTTGAAATCAATCGCATCTAGAAATAAAAAAATCACACATTTGTTGTAATAAATTCTTACACACATATTGCAAAAGTCAAAGAAGAAAAGGTTTTCCTCAAAGAACAGCTCATGAAATAAAGAATGGTGAATTCTGTGATTTTTCATTCAATAACATAAAAACAGCCAAGGTTGAATAAAATATGATGCCAAAGAACAGCTCATGAAATCAAGAATGGTTAATTCTGTGGTTTTTCATTCAATAACAAAAAAACATACCTGCTGCTTCCAGGATTTCCTGCCATACATTTCGATACAACGATTCTGATTTTGTTGTCATCAGAATGAAAACTAGCGGAACCGTCTGCTGATGTGAGGGAGCGATACTTCCATGAACAGTGACGAGTTGCCGAAACAAACAAGGAACTGTGGCAAACGTACCATCTGTAACCCAATACTTTGCCTGTCCAAGACGTCGTTCATGAGTTCCAAAAATTAAGGCTCTTTCATTATTGTCACCGAAGTCAGCAATCAATAGACGGTCTCCATTATCATCCTTCTGGAATTCATCCGGTAGATTATGCCTAACGTCCATTATGCCTAACGTCCTTTATGCCCAACGTCCATTATGCCTATCGTACATTATGCCTAACGTCCGTATGCCTAACGTACGTATGCCTAACGTCCGTATGCCTAACGACCGTATGCCTAACGTCGTGCACCCGAAAAAAACAAGGTAGCATTTAGTAGTGCACGATCTTGCGCTAGAAACGGTGAATGATAGAGGGGTGCACCGTTGTATCGCCTAACACATTCTAGGTAGGGGGGGGGGGGGCACAAAACACTCATTAGCTACGCCAATGCGTGTTCTCTAGACGTGCCTGATGTGATTGTGGACAATTCTGACGAAGATTGCGGGCAGAACCGTCGTTCCCGGCATGTATTTCAGCCGTTCCCAAACGAGATACCATACCAGTGCTGTCATGGTAAGTTTAGACCTGGTTACTCACTGATTTTAGATGTGCGAACCCTATCCACGTCAAATTCAAGTAGCCCTTTCAAGAGCGCCCATTTTGCGCATGTACAAGTATTTTAGTTCTCTCTAATTGACACTGGAGTATGAGTAAAATTTTTTTGCAATCAGCATATCATAAAACTTAAAATAGAAGTTGAACCCAAACCCTGACAAGTCAAACCCCTAAGGGATCGTCCATTAATAATGTCGCGCTTTTAGGGGGGAGGGGGAGTTTTAGAAACTGTGACGTGTCATTCAAAAAAAAAATTAAAGTCCATACAAAAAATTTGACAAAGGGGGGAGGTGGGTTGGTGGTGGGTTGAAAATGGGCCAAATTTACGTAACATAATTAATGGACTTTCCTTAATCACTGTCGTATCCCACAATGTTTTTTTTTTCAGGTATCTTTCACAAATAAGAATTGGGAAGCGATCATAACGAAACTGCATAACAGGCAACAGATGCCACAAGTTTTAAACGAGAATAAGAATTTCCAACAAACAGCGTATCTATAAACGATACTGTTATTTTCTCCACTCAGATAGTATATGTAAGGGAAAATCCAACAGAGATCCTGAAAAGTTTCAGATATTCATAGAACAACCGTAAATTCTCGGAATTTTTCGTGAATTTCTAAGCACATCCTCAAAGCTCTGAAGTACTCTGGACTTCCTTTAGATTCTCATGACTTCCCTGAAGAACACTGTACTTTTCTGGAGTCCTCAGAACTTCTAAAAGTTCCCAAAATTTTCCTATAGTATCTGCTTTGAAGTTTTTGAACCTACCTGGATGCTCACGGAACTTCCCTTAAAATATTTAGACTCTTCTGAACTTCTCCGGACTTTCTAAAAGATCCCATAATCTTTCTGTAATTCAATGAAGTTCCTGAACTTTTAAAATTTTCTAATAAGTTCCCGAAACTCTTTTAAAGTTTCTGTAATCTGCCTGAAGCTAATGGAACTGTCCTAAGATTATCTGATCTTCCCTGAAGTTCACGAAACCTTCCTAGAAATCTTGAAGTTTGATTGATAACATCTACACTTTGGTGGAGTTTTAATTTTGTTTAAGGAAGTTTACATCTATGAAGATTTCTGGACTACTTCAAATTTTTGGAGCATCTCAAAATTTCACGATATTTTCCTAAAATTAAGGGAAATGTAGTCATCTTCCAGGAAGTGCCCCCAACTCTAGCAATTGCCCAGAAGCTTACACAACTTCTTTTGAATTGTCACCGTGCTTTCTGGTGTTCTCCACTAAAATGAACTTTTATGAAGTCCCCAAAGTTCTCTGGAGTCCATTAAACGAATGAATCAGGTAAAGAAGTGTGCGTTTGACTAGTACCAACAATCAATGCGAAACTAACGATTTTAAATTGGCTCACTACTTGACTAGCTTATTGGTCACAAGCAAACGATTAACGTACCCCATTCTAGTCGAAATTCTAGTACTACGCAATGTTTGTTTTGATTCGCTATGAAAGTTTGACAGATAAAATGAGGAGTTAGTGGTTTTTCCTATGTTTCGAGGGGTGAATCGATTAGCTTGGGACCGAAGAGAGCACGTTATTTCCAGTCCTTCTAGTCTTATAGTTACCTCTATGCTAGTACTGTCGCCTCAATCGCCATTCGCTCATTTTCAACTTCTATTCAATTTTCATACTGCCGTACTCCAGCGGAACTATTAACCTACTCTCTTCAGACCTTTTTCTAGATAATAAATTATCGCACTAAAGCTTCATGCTACATAGCATTCCAATCAATTCCTGAAGTTTTAAAATCTGAAGTTTTCGGTGATTCTCTGAAGTTCCCTATAGTTTATAATGGTCCGAAAATTGTCCTGATATTTATATAACGTCCCTGAAAATCTTGAAATGTCCCTGAAGTTTTCGGTACATTTCTGAAATTCTCGAAATATTCCAAAACTCATCGGAACTCCTTGAAAGTTTCTGCAATTTTTCTGAAGTTCTGTGTGTGGCATACGAACTCAAGTTGCTTATCGGTTGATATGTACGAATAGACTTTTAAATCAATTTCCAGGTTCGGATTAGAAAGGTTCTAATTTGGAATTTGAATAGTCCAAAAGAATGTTTTTACATTAAGACCTTAATACCTTAAGAGAGCCAAGCGTCGTGGTTGGTGTATGCCAAAAAACTTACTGCGCGCACATGGCACATGGCAGTTAAGCAGTTAAAGTAGGTTGATAAACAAGGAAAAGGAAAAAGTTTTTCTGCTTCGATGTTGACTAAGCAGTTTCTCATTACCTTACCAATCAGACTAAGGCCTTGTTGTCCTCTGCTGTCCGAAGAAGTCGTCTCCACTCTTCTTGATCCATGGATAGACAGTCAACTTCGTGCGGCGGCGAATTTTATTCGATGGGAGCGTCCTCCGGAGTCCAAAGTAGACACGATTCCCTGCCATAATGCGACTTTGAATTTCTCTGCTGGTATCATTTTCGGCGGTCACCAGTGAGCCCAAATACACGAACTCATCGACCACCTCGATTTCGTCACCGTCAATCTGAACTCGGGGTGGGAGGCTAACATTGTCTTCCCTAGAACCTCTTCCTTTCATGTATTTTGTCTTTGATGCGTTGATGGCAAGTCCAATCCGCCTAGCTTCAGCCTTCAGTCTGATGTACGTTTCCGCCATCATATCAAAGTTCCATGCCATAATGTCGATGTCATCGGCGAAGCCAAGAAGCTGGATGGACTTCCTGAAGATCGTGCCACTCGTGTCTACCCCTGCTCTTGTGATCACACCTTCTAACGCGATGTTGAATAGCAGACACAAAAGTCCATCACCTTGCCGTAGCCTTCTTCGAGATTCAAAGGGACTCGAGAGTGTCCCCGATACTCGAACAACGCACATCACTCGATCCATCGTCGCCTTGACCAATCGCGTCAGTTTATCCGGAAATCCGTACTCGTGCATAATCTGCCATAGCTGATCTCGATCGATTGTCTCGTATGCGGATTTGAAATCGATGAACAAATGATGTGTGGGCACGTTGTATTCGCGGCATTTCTGTAGAACCTGCAGAAACGCGAAAATTTGGTCCGTGGTAGCGCGGGCACCCATGAATCCCGCCTAGTATTGCCCCACGAACTCTCTTGCAAATGGTGACAGGCGGCGGCATAGAATTTGGGAGAGTACCTTGTAGGCGGCGCTCAGCAGTGTGATCACGCGGTAGTTACAGCAATCCAACTTGTCGCCCTTTTTGTAGATTGGGCATACGACATCTCCTCCTTCCAAATCTTGGCAATTACCCAGTGCACCACTCTAGCCAGTGCTTCACCACCGTATTTTAATAGCTCACTTGGTAGTTGATCTACACTAGTAGCTTTGTTGTTCTTCAGCCGACCGATCTCCTCCTCAATTTCTTGAAGATCAAGGGCCGGTAGCCTGTCGTCTTTGCGCGTGCTCCAAGGTCTGTTGCCGTGCCACCTTTGTTTTCCGCTGCATCACCACTGAGGTGCTCGTCACTACCTTCCACCTCTCAATCACCTCACACTCGTTCGTGAGAAGGTTACCGTTTAAGTCCTTGCACATATCGGCTTGCGGCACGTAGCCTTTGCGCGAACAATTTAGCTTCTCGTAGAACTTCCGTGTGTCGTTTACGCGGTACAGATCTTCCATCGCCTTTGCATCGGATTGCAGTACCTAGTGCCGCTGCAGCATTACTACCTATGGCGGAACGGATGTCCCTCCAGCCATCTTCCGGAGAAGCTGCGCCAAGCTGCTCTTCCGTGGGTAGTGCAACTTCCAGCTGCTGCGTGAAGTTCTGGGCAACTCTGGCGTTCCGTAGTTGCTCAATGTTGGGTCACGGCGTTCGACTTCGACGGATGTTATGCACCGTCGAGAGTTTTGAGCGCATGCATACTGTAGCTAAGTAGTGGTCCGAATTTATGTTCGCACTGCGGTACGTGCGGACGTAGATAATGTCGAAGAAGAATTTCCCGTCGATTAGAACGTGATCGATTTGGTTGTCTGTGTGTTGGTCAGGTGATCTCCAGGTGGCTTTGTGGATATCCTTGTGGGGAAAAAAGGTACTTAGAACTACCATACCCCGAGAGGCTGCAAAGTTCACGCATCGTTGGCCGTTGTCGTTTTATACGACATGCAGGCTGTTTGGCACGATTGGCGGTTTACACATTGCCTCCCGTCCTACCTGAGCGTTCATGTCGCCGATGACGATTTTGACGTCCTGTTGCGAACAGCCGTCGTACATCTGCTCCAGCTGCGCATAGAACGCTTCTTTCTCGTAGTCGGGTCTTTCTTCGTGTGGGCAGCGCACGTTGATGATGCTGTAGTTGAAGAAACGGCCCTTAATCCTCAACTTGCCTATCCTCGCGATGAGCGGCTGCCAACCAATCACGCGCTGGCGCATCTTACCCAGCACTACAAAGCTGGTTCCCAGCTCGTTGGTGGTGCCACATCTCTGGTAGAAAGTAGCTTTTCGATGCCCGCTTTTCCATACTTTTTGTCCCGTCCAGCAAAATTCCTGCAGTGCTACGACTTCGAAGTTGCGTGGTTGAAGTTCGTCATAGATTAACCTATCACAGCCCGGGAAGCCGAGCGATTTGCAGTTCCATGAGTTTCCAATCGTAGTTTTTATTTCGTCGCGTAGGTCTGTGCCGATTGTTCCGATCCGTATTTCTTTCTTTAGTATTTGTAACTTTATGTTTTTTTTTCAGAGCGGCTTGTTGGGTCTGCCCAAACTCCTTGTCTCGCCGGCGGACCATCGTGAACAGCTCTGTTTAGAGTCCCACGCTGGCAATTGGATGGTGATCAGTCGCTCCTAACATGGAGAACAGACGGCGTTTTGAGCC
Source organism: Ochlerotatus camptorhynchus (assembly GCF_037179485.1). NCBI lineage: Eukaryota > Metazoa > Arthropoda > Insecta > Diptera > Culicidae > Ochlerotatus > Ochlerotatus camptorhynchus. Next base: position 25,355 of record NW_027041483.1, read on the forward strand.
GCACCTCCATGGTGAACAGACGCTAGGTCTTGTAAAGTTGTTGGAATTTTATTGAAGTCAATAGAACTGACGCGAAGTTTTTTCATCTTCATCTGAATTCTCGGAAATTTCATAAAGCTCATAGAACTGAATTGAATTCATCGGAATCATCCTTTAGATATTTTTAATCTACCCCAAATTACTGGATCTTCCTGTAGTTCTTGAAACTTTTCTGAACGCTTCGGATATTCACTAAAGTTCTTGGAATATCTTTGAAGCACTGGAAATTAATCTGAAGAGCTCGGAACTTTCCGATTTTTCTGGAGTTCCCTGAATTCACTAGAACTCTATTCCTGTTATTTTCCTAAGAGTAATGGACGTGTTCTGAAATTCTCTGATATGTACTATGAAAACAAAATGAATAAAAACACACCATACAAATACATTAACAAATACTTTAAGGGGGTAGTACACTTTGAACGTCCAAAAAGTAAGGCATTTTTGTTATTTTTTTTTTAAGCAATAAAACACTCAGGGAGGGCAAATATGTTATAACCCGTTTATTGGATGACTAATTTAAGCAAACTATGATGGATGACTAATTTAATCAAACTACAATTTGTATTTTTTTTTTAACTCGATTGGCGTCTCCCCGTGGCCGGTGCACCAGGTCGCGCGGGCGTCCTAGTGCGGAAGTCGGAAAACGGCGTGGGAAAATACTCCTTTCCATGTGATCCTGGAACATAAATCGAACAAAAATCCTGATTAGTAATGAAATTTGGGTTAGAAATACGTATTTCGATTTTTTTAAATTAATTTTTTCAAAAGTTGTGGCCTTAGGAAAAAGAAGTTCAATTTTTCACCTTAAACATGCTAACAAAATCGTGGATTAAAAATCCATTTTTGACAAAATTGAAAATGTGGATACGTATTTCTAAGCAGAATTTAATTCTGAACAAGAAAATCTAAGCGATATCCAAATTTGATGATAACTGGTTAGAGTTATTTCCCACGTCAGTTTGAAAAACCACGTTTCGAGATTAACGCGTTTAAAGATAAAATTGCTCGCTCAGCGGGCCGGTACATGTTTTAGGAAATCGCTTTGTAAAGCGGTAAGGAATATTCTGGCGGACTTGGAGTCTTTTCTAAATTAAAGTATACATCCCAAGGAACATTTTAAGCCAAAAAATCAAAGTGTACTCCCCCCTAAAAAAAAAGTTCACGCGCACATAAGGATTAAACGCCAATGACAAAGACAGTTGACTATGAGCGATGCTACCAACCAAGAAAACTTTAAATTAACCATTAATTGCTTATTCGATTTAAAAGTTTGCGAGTGTTATGGCTGTTAGTCTGTTATTTGAGGATAGGTTCAGCAATCTGCAATGAAAGGTTTGGTGGGTGAACTTCCTGGTTTCCCGTGTGACAATATCAAAACTACATTGAGTATTAAATTTGGTAAGTTACAACCGAATCATGACATCCAAAACCAGTCATTCGAATTCGTACATTACGTATTCAAATGACAACTTCGCTTGATCCAATCATTAATCATCGTTTCACCGCTCCAGGCAGTTCATCGAACTCCGTCATAATGCCAAAAGTCGTTCCCGCCACATCCTGCTAGATACTGCTGCGGTCAAACGTCGTCGTCGTCGTCGTCAGCTGTGCTATTCTCATCATCCACCATACCGCGCAGACCTGAGGAACTGACTCGATTACACGGCTAATGCTTTCTGAAATTATGATAATGGAGCTTCCTGGAGGCATCAATCCTAGTATAGGTACGTCTTTATTAGGAATCACCGACGTCAAGTCAGAGTCAGGATGTTCTCGCACACGCATATCACACTTCACTGTGATGAATAAACAGTATTGCCCGCATCACTGCGGTGCTAAATGAGGACATACTCGGATTAGGAAGAAGACGCACAATGCGTAGGCCAAGATCCAATGAATCTCGAATACACTACTGTAGGTGGAGTCTCCGGAGGAGAAAGCGACGAAGCTACCAAATCAACCCCCGACCCCAGACGGTGGTCGAAATTGAGTCATTTTTCAAAGAACCGTTACGTTACGACCAGTCCGGTGATGGATGATGATTTGATATGGCAAATTAGAGGGTTATTTACTGACGGCGCCAACAGTCTGTCAGTTGTGTCTGTGCTCTCTTCCATTACCCGGCATGATTCTCGCTGCTCGCTAGATGAGGCGTGAAATTTTTCCCGGACTCATAGGCTCAATCAATATTTTTCATTAATTTATGAAGAGAAAGTAGAATTCGAGACGCGTGAAAAATTTACGGTTATGATGTTGGGTGGTGCAAAGAATGTGTCTTCCTAAGCCGATTAGTTTCCGGTTCGTTACAAAATTTATTGGAGAATGACTTTGCTTGGGTGTCGTGGAATTATTTCCATTTAAGATACTAGCCACCAGAGGGGGATAACGGATCATTGCACCAGAAAGTAATGAGTGTTCGCTTTATGAGATAAACTGCTCCCGGGTGGGGAAGCACTAGAGACAGAAATCTGTAAATTGAATTCAATAGAATTAATAGCAGAAATTTGCCTCATTTTCCTTTAAGGCATGGAAGAGTGAAATTATTTGCCAGAAATTCATTCATGAATAAAAGTTCTGCCAGTGTTGTGATGGTGGTTAGAGGCTCTAACAGTTGATGCCTAGCCGGAGGTCAGAACGTTCCTTTTATTTTTGAAAGTTATGAATTGGGATGTTGGTGGAATACTCACAATAGCAAAACAGGATGTTCATTATCCATTTAATTCCACTTATAATTTTGTAAACCACGGCCCACTAAGTAATTGAACAAACTCTTTTGCTTATAACAGTGCTCCTAGTGGACGTTTTCAGAAGATTTTGACGTCTATTTGTTGACAACAACAATAACAATAGCAGTTTATTTTTTCAGTTCATATAACACTCTTGTTTTGGAGACAGTCACCATTCAAGAGGAGCGTGGGGAAAAAAATCGTGCACTGTCACCTGGAAAATTCATCGTGGTTCGCGTCCAAGCAGGCTAAAGTGTTGAATTTTCTTAGAAACACCGTATGGCGCGTGCTCAAAACGTACAGGGAAACCTTGACGACGAATTGGAAGCCTCAAAGTGAACGTCAGAGTGGACCCTCCAACATTCAGCTCCATTGCGTGAGGTTCATCAGAAGCAAACCAGGTATGTTCGATTGCGATTTGAGTAAAAAGAATTAGACTTTATATTTGAGGCAGCTAGACTAAGCAAATATTAAATTAGAATATCAAATTAAACAAAGATGAAGAGCCAGGTAGACTAATCAATTGAAATGTTGAATCAATGTACTATCATAATCAACAGAAATAAACATAATTTTACTACTACTGTTTTAGGCAGTTGTTGATAAATCACAAACAGATTATCATTAAATTTACCTGGGTGAACAATTTTTTTCTGGGTGGAACAAATTTAATTTAATTGTTAGTCGATTTATCGAAAAAACGGTGATCGTCAAAGTTCATGTCTTTTTTCAGGTTGCCATTATGGGGGGGGTGTTTTTGTCTACATAATTTTCGTCGTTCATACTAGTTACCGTCTCTCCTTCGACATCGCTGGTTGTCATGGTGATCGATCCCCTACGTGGACAATTGACCATACAAAAAAAAAAAAAAGTGGTATGGGATAATTGCCTACAGCCTCTAGGGAATCTTTAAATCTGTGTAGATTAGCTAGTGCTAATGTACTAGTCAACTAGCACGTGCTGGTATACGCTGATGCCCTGCTTAGATTATGCTGGCTGGCTACGCACAGTGCTAGTACACTATCCGCATATATGTGAACCGCTGACTTGGTCCTGCAGGACCTAGTGCCACCTCGTCCGAAGCGGTAATGAGCAGAGGCAGTAGTAGAAAAATTTACGTTTGTTTTCTGGTTTTTTTTTTATGTTTTCACATTTGGTTTAACATTTCAATTGGTTAACCTTTGGCTCTTCAGCTTTGTTCTAGTTAATTGGTTATTCTAATGTGATGATTGCCTTTAGCGCTAATTTACAGGATACCCTTTTATGGGATTGTTTTCGTTTGAATTTATGATTTCTTCGGCAAAGTTGATCAAGAGGTCAAGGACTGTTGGATGATGGACAGAAAAATTCGGAATTATTCCGCTAGGCGGCGCTAGTGAGCATTCGAAGTGAATATGTTTGCGCTTCTGTATATCAAGATCCTGACTATTTAGACGGATGATTTCTTCGGCAAAGTGAAGGATTGTTGAATGATGGACAGAACAATTCGGAATTCCTCCACTAGGTGGCGCTATTGATTATTGAAAGTGAATATATTTGTGCTGCTGTATCTCAAGATCCTGACTATTTAGACGGATGATTTCTTCGGCAAAGTTGATCAGGATTATTGGATGATAGACAGAACAATTCGGAATTCCTCCGCTAGTTAGAGCTATATATGATCTTCTCTGGCTATTACGTCCCAACTGTAACTTAACGCCTGCTCTCAACTTAGTGCTCTAGATGCACTTCCACAGTTGTTAATTGAAAGCTTTCCAAGCCTGTTCAATTTTTACATGTGTATATTGTGTGGCAAGTACAATAATATACTATGCCCAGGGAAGTCGAGAAATTTTCCAATCTGAAATCCTAGACCAACCGGGATTCGAACCCAGCCACCTCCAGCATGGTTTGCTTTATAGTCGCAGGCTCTACCGACCGAGCTTATGGAGGCCCCCTGATCTACACGCAAACCAAAAATCTATTACAATGAATGTTAGTTCCGTTTCCTATCATCCTCTGTTCATGAACATCGCAGCGAATGTTAGAAGTTGACCTTACAGGCGATGTAATGGTTTTTTTTGTCTTTTTCATTTCGTATTCTATCTATGCTTTCGACTATACCAGTAAGCTTGTAGAACGACGCACATTGTAGAACATTGTAAAACGACACACACACTTGCCTCGAATCTCTCCAGCAGAAAAAGCATACGAAGTCGAGTATGCGAGAAAATGAGCGCTTCATGTTTGCTTTTAGGCTATCCATATTCATGAGCATGGAGAGAGCAGTGGAGAAAGCACAGGTCTGATAATCGAAGCTTTCTTGGTTCGAGTCCAGTCGGCAATCGGATTCCTATTTTTTTCGACATAACTAATTTACCTCACTAATACACTATACATTTTTCGGTCTCCAATTTTCTTGCATTGGACCGCAGCTAGGTATATCGCATCCTCGGTTCATGCGGTCTCCACTAACATCCTCTGATGATGAATCCCTCATAATTGTAAGCGAATCTTACATCACTCGGTTGGGTGTATGAATGTAATGAATGTAGCCTAATTAACAAGTTTTGAAGACAATTTGGTGAACCTAGAACGTCTTAAACATATCGAATTCAAACGTAAATAATGTGCATGATATGTTTAACCCTGTTTTGAGATGTTTTAATACAAAGGGCTTTGAATCAGTGAACCTGGATGAGAATTTGATCTGAACTCAAGGACAATTTGGAGAACCGTGAGTATCTTATACATCTCAAAATCAACTATAAACGAACAGCAGAAACTGTATAAACGTGTTTCGGAAAGTTTTGTCGGTGAGATCATCGTGCACCTTAAATTGATGTTGTTTGTAGATGTTTTGTTGCTAAGGACCTTGTATCAGTTATGGTTGATCAGGTAAATCATTTGATCTGAACTCAAGACAATATGGAGAACCTTGATTATAAATCAAAATAAATCAAAAACGATCCGCATAAACTTTATGAACATGTCTTTGTAGGTTTTGTCGCTGAGAACATCGTGCAGTTCATGGTTGAGCCAGTAGATCAAATAATCTGAACTCCAAAGCAACTTGGAGAACCTAGAACATCTCATACACCATTACAACAAAAATGATGTGCATTATAGTCATGGACCTGGGTGCATAAACTTGCAATAATTATAAAAATTTGCCAAAAAAAATTCATTCTGTTAAAAAATGTCAAAATTGAGCGGAAAATATGAACCTCACTGTTTAAAACTTCTTTTGAATTTTCAACATTCTTATATGGTGGACGTCACTTATCCTTAGAAACAGTGAAAACATATTACTCTTTCTCCGAAAATGTATGGTTACGTCACTTTGTCTCCAGGCTTCCAAAACACATTTTTATCACGAAGAGAGTGTTTTCTGGTGTATCTTAGGGTATAGATTATGAATATGAAGAAAAGTGAAAATTGACCATGGTGGCGTTTACGTCACTTTGTCATCTCACGGCAGTAAGGGCCTTGTACCGATTATGACTGACCTGGTCTCGAGATCAAGGACAATTTGGTGAACCTTGAGCATCATATATACATCAAACTGATCATGAGCGATGTACAGACCCTCTTTGAACATGTTTGAGCAAGTTTCGACGCTGAGGACATTGTGCAGGCCTTGGTTGTCAAATATTCTAAACTATAGAATGCTTTGGATGACCTAGAACGTCACTTAAGCTTCTTATATACATCAAAATAGATCAAGAACGATGCGCAGTAACTCCTTGAACATGTTTGGGCAGGTTTCGCCGCTGAGGTATTTTGCAAGACATTATCAAAAAGTGATGACCGGGTCATAGAACTTGTTATCAATTTGATATTTTACTTTGATCGGGATTATGATTACATAGATCGCTACGGAATAGTTTCAAAATTGGTCATACAATTCCGGAAATACGGCCAGAACAAGTTCTTAGTGTCTCAGGGAAAATAACCAGCTTATGAGTAAGTTCAAAACCCATCATGCGACACAATAAATTACATCAGAATTCGAAAACAAGTTCAATAACAATGATATCTAGTACCCTGAACCAGATTTGCTGAATCCGGATATGTTCCGGGTTGCACCGGGGAAGTGGTCAGATTTGACTTTTTTAAAATCAATCATGTGCCACATCAAATGACGTGAGAATTTTTAAATAAGATCATTGGTAGTCATATTGAGTGTAAATAATGTCAGACCATAGGTGAATAAATTGGACTTTTTCCTATACATATAAGCAAGTTTGGTCTCTTAATATCCATTAAAATATAAACAAGTCATTATTGTATATATTATATCGTTAAAAAAAATTCCACCGGCTGGAGCGGGAATCGAACCCTCACTCCATGGCACACGCATAATAGCTGTTAGACGGGTGACGCCGCTAACCACTCGACCACGAAGACCACTTTCACGCGAAAATGTGAAATGTCGTCATGGAAACCCAATCCAAAAGAATTATTTGTTTACTCTTGTTTCTTGCGTGACAGTAGCTCAGTGTAGTGCAGTTCTTACGTGGTGTTAAGTGTGTTCCACTGAATTTCATTAAGCAAAATGCTGTCTCCGGAAGAAAATTTGACCGACATGATGACCGAAGCTTTGACTAGGTCTGAACCAAAGCTTGCCTGTTTCTTTAACCAGAGCAGACAATCGAAAAGTACTGATGCCAGGTTCGATGAGAGGCTGGACGAATACACCTCGAAACAAGGTGACAGCGATGAAAACCATGGAAAAGCGGATGACTCCGATGAACTCATCGAAGAGAGTGACGAAGAAGATGATGACCCCGGTGAACTTAACTAGGAAAGCGATAAAAAAGACATTTGAATGTTCCGTTGGATAAGTACCCCACACACACACACACACACACACACACACACACACACACACACACACACACACACACACACACACACACACACACACACACACACACACACACACACACACACACACACATACACACACACACACACACTCACACACACACACACACACACACACACACACACACACACACACACACTCACACTCACACTCATACACACACACACACACACACACTCACACTCACACTCACACTCACACTCACACTCACACACACACACACACACACACACACACACACACACACACACACACACACACGCACACACACACACACACACACACTCTCACACACACACACACACACACACACACACACACACACACACACACGCACACACACACACTCACACTCACACTCACACACACACTCACACACACACACACTCACACACACACACACACTCACACACACACACACACACACACACGCACACACACACACACACACACACACTCACACTCACACTCATACACACACACACACACTCACACTCACACTCACACTCACACTCACACACACACACACACACACACACACACACACACACACACACACACACACACACACACACACGCACACACACACACACACACACACTCACACACACACACTGACACACCCACACACTGACACAGACACACAAAGAAGACTACATGAACATACAGCAGTAAAACCATATTAACTTCAAATGCTCACTAGCGTCACCTAGCGGGGGAATTCCGAATTGTTCTGTCCATCATTCAATAGTCCTTGACCTCCTGATCAACTTTGCCGAAGAAATCATCCGTCTAAATAATCAGGGTCTTGAGATACAGCAGCACAAATATATTCACTTTCAATAATCACTAGCGCCACCTACTGGAGGAATTCCGAATTGTTCTGTCCATCATCCAACAATCTTTGACCCCCTGATCAACTTTGCCCAAGAAATCATCCGTCTATATAATCGGTATCTTGAGATACAGCATTCAAATCATGCAAAATAGGAGATTTTAGGGCAAAACTGTGAAAAACCCCAACTTACCCTATCGTGCCCAAGATGAAACCCACTCGAATCGATTCCTGAGACTTTTTTCTATAAGAATGACTATTTTTTAGTCTCTTATTTCAGCGAGCACCGAAGTTATTGAATTTTAACACATTGTTTCGATTTTGTTCCCAGTGTGCATTGTTGGATGTCGAGAAGGCGTTCGACAATGTCTGGCATGATGGTCTAGTGTATCGCTGCATCGATACAACTTTCCAATCTACCTCGTGAAGATCATCAACAACTACTTGTCGGGCAGATCTTTCCAGGTCTACATGAACAATGTCCCCTCTGATACGTTCAACGTTGATGCAGGGGTCCCTCAGGACTTGGGCCTATCCTATTCAACATTTTCACGTCAGACGTTCCTCCCCTGCCGGGTGGTGGTATCCTGTCAATGTTCGCAGATGACACCTCCATCCATAAGGGTCGAGTGATCCATGCTCTGGCGAGTAAACTACAATCAGGCCTGGATGTTCTTTCCGACTATTTCGAGAGCTGGAAGATTTGTATCAATGCAGCTAAAACACAAACCATTCTGTTTCCACACTCGAATTCACCTCGGCTTGTTCCACCTGCTAACGTCAAGGTCCATCTTGATAGCACTCCCATTGAATGGTCTAGTGAAGTAGTTTACCTTGGTCTCACCCTCGATAGCAAATTGCTATTCCGATCCCATGTGGACAAGACATCCACCAAGTGTAACATCTTGATCAGGTCGCTCTACCCTCTGATAAACAGGAAGTCCACCCTGTCCCTCAAAAACAAGCTTGCTGTCCACAAGCAGATCATTCTGCCGGCTATTCAGCATGGTATGCCAAACTGGGAGAGTTGTGCTAAGTGCCACCACCTAAAGCTTCAGAGGATCCAAAACAAGATCCTCAGAATGATCATTAACAGTCCACCGCGAACTCGTAATTTTGAGATCCACCAACTGGCCGGTCTTCAAACACTCGAGGAGCGAAAGACTTCCACGCTGGAAAGGTTCAGAGTCGCCTGTCTGCCATCAAACCACCAGATCACTAGATCTATGCCATGGCAGATATATTGGAAACGGACTTATTCCGCTTGATGATGTTAGTAACCCGTGCGAGTTGGTAGATGGTAGAGTGGCCTTTCCTAAACACGAATTGCTCTATGAGAAAGATGTTATTATCATTTGAAAGCATCAGCAGACGGCTGTGTATCAACTTTTCGAATAGAGATGGAGGACAAGAGGCTGATGGAGCGATAGCTTTTGGCACTGGTAGGATCTTTACCAGTCTTGTGTATTGGAATCACTTTGGCTAACTTCCAGCATGCAGGGAAGTAGCCAAGCTCCAAACATTTGTTGAAGTTAAGGGTAAGATGGTTGAAGAAGTCAATACACCCAACCGATGTAAGATTCGCTTACAATTATGAGGGATTCATCATCAGAGGATGTTAGTGGAGACCGCATGAACCGAGGATGCGATATACCTAGCTGCGGTCCAATGCAAGAAAATTGGAGACCGAAAAATGTATAGTGTATTAGTGAGGTAAATTAGTTATGTCGAAAAAAATAGGAATCCGATTGCCGACTGGACTCGAACCAAGAAAGCTTCGATTATCAGACCTGTGCTTTCTCCACTGCTCTCTCCATGCTCATGAATATGGATAGCCTAAAAGCAAACATGAAGCGCTCATTTTCTCGCATACTCGACTTCGTATGCTTTTTCTGCTGGAGAGATTCGAGGCAAGTGTGTGTGTCGTTTTACAATGTTCTACAATGTGCGTCGTTCTACAAGCTTACTGGTATAGTCGAAAGCATAGATAGAATACGAAATGAAAAAGACAAAAAAAACCATTACATCGCCTGTAAGGTCAACTTCTAACATTCGCTGCGATGTTCATGAACAGAGGATGATAGGAAACGGAACTAACATTCATTGTAATAGATTTTTGGTTTGCGTGTACACACGTTTTTCAACTCGAGGTTGACCACACCATCCATACCTGCAGCATGTTTTAGTGCTTCTAATAGCTGCTATCACCTCATCAGCCGATATTCTACTATCATCATGCACTACTACGGGGGTGTCAGCGACTCTAGCCATTGCCTCTAGTACGGCAGGCCTATGGGGACTCACCATGGTTTGGCCAAGATTATGTGAAATCACAAAATGTTGGACAAGTGCATTGGCCTTTTCAACTGGGGTTATGAGTAGGGATGGGTCCAAGTTCTGGTCAACAGAGCAAAGCGGAGGGATTGGTCTCGACTTATTTTTCAAAATTTTGGTCATCTTCCAAAATGGTTTTGCACTATCTGTGAGAGAGCGAATCTTGTTGGCAAAATCGTTATTTCTGAGTTCCCCCATCCTGGCCTGGATAAATTTGGTTAGCCTATTGACATTGGTCTTCAAGTGGGGCAGCCCAGAACGCTGGAACTGCCTAAGAATGGTGTTACGGAGCCCGATAAGATCTTTGGTTGGGCTGTCAAGGTTCAGAGTATGACTCACCAGTCTGAATGCTGGTACGTGTTGCTCCCTGGCACGGGATATCGCCTCTTCGATGATTTGCTGACACTGATCGACTTCTTCGAACGACTCCGGTAGGACGTAGCTGTGTCCACACAGCGCTGATACTGCTGCCAGTTGACACGATGTTAATTTCACCGAGAAACTTGAAACCTATTGGCCGAGAAACCTACTTCGGCCACCACCGGATAGTGATCCAAGCTCAGTTCCTGATAGGCGATAGGTTGAGAGATGTTATCGCCAATGTTGCTGATGAAGATGTCGATGGTGGCATGAGCTCCGGATCGACTCAACCGGGTGGGAGTGTCCGGACACAGGATGTTGTAGTGGGCTTACTGCAGATCATTTTATAAGATTGTGACGTTCTGGTTTCGCCGTCTATTGCCCCAGGCTTGATGCTTGGCGTTCAGATCGCCAGCGTCGTGTTAGCTTGATGATATCTCTTTGGAGGTCTGCGGCCGAGCCGTCCCTAATGTTGGTTTACTTGGGGCAGTAGACCGCGATGATGGTGATTGGACCAAGCGATGTGCTCACCTCAACTCCGATGGCTTCGATAATTTTCAGCTGGAAGCTTGGTAATAGCCCGCAGCTGATGGTCCGTCTCGAAGCGATGGCCACTCCCCCTCCCCCGGAGCTGGTGCGGTCAAGCCTTACTAGCCGAAAGTCGGGAAGGAAGACGTTCAGCTCGGGCTTCAAGTGAGTCTCGGTGATGTGCCGTTCGTAACTAAAGTCAACAAACTCGATGTTTTTGCTCTTCAAGGAGCACGCATTCCAATTTACGATCACTTCACGATCCATACTTAGTGACAAGGGACAGGGCAGCATGTAGCTGTTCAGATCGAGTCTTGCAGGTGCGCATGATGATGATGACCTCGGCGACGAGCGTCACAAGTTCCTCCGAAGTGAACGGAGAATCGTCGACAGGTTCACCTGAGACAGCAGCAGCGTATGATAAACCAGGGGCGGTGGATGAACCTAGAATTGGCTGGGCCGCAGCAGCAGTGAGACGATGCTGAACTGTCCGACTGTTGGGAACCATTTGTATACTCGCAGGATTGGCTTGTTGGTTGTTGAGCGGAAGCGGGGCTAGGTTCGGAACATGTCGAAGGGGCTGAAGAGCTGGGTACTGGACTTCCGTGAGTACAGGAGGCGAACGATGATTACGGAGGTGACCGAGCTGGTTGTTGATTGTGGCCTTCCGACGGATATTAATGAACTCCACTCGCTTGGGATATCCGCGATTGGAGGCTTGGTGGTTTCAATCGCAGTTGACAGGAAGCAGTTGAGTGAATTCCAGCACACTTGCCGCAGTTTGTCTTAATGTGGCAGTTTTTGGTGCCATGGCCATAGGAGAGGCAGTTCATACACTGCGTAACATCACGATGTTGGGGTTTGTAATGCTCCCAACTGATGATGACCTGAAACATGTCCCGGATTTTGGATCTCAGAGCCGCGAGACTGGTGGATCCCTTCGTGAAGTGCACCAGGAACAACTGGTCACGGAAGCTGCTATTGTTGTTGGAACGCCGTTTCATCTGGTACACGGCCTCAGGTTTGAGCCCAAGCCACTCCAGCTCGGATTTCACCGCAGCCACCTCAAACGACGGTAATCCACGCAAAACCACCTTCAGTGGCTTGCTCGATGGCAGATTATGCGTGAAGAAGTCCACGTTGTTGTCCTTCAGGAAACATCCTATTTGTTTGTACTCATGTTCAATGCAGAATGATGTGCAACCAAGTGGTACTCGTTTAAGATGACTGGGTTTGGGGAAAACGTTTATTTCATAAAAACAGTAATAACATTATAATTTGCGCATTTTTCAAAAGTTTTTTGATTAATAATTGGAAATGTATTGTTTTAAGCAGATTCGTTAAGTAATATCCTATCGATTGGCGTATTTGTATTTTAATTTCATCTATAAATGACAAAATTACAAGCGTTCAAAACCTAACACTACTTCATCACACATATTTTTTGATTTGCACCCCAGTATAATCGACAAAGACGTCGTTCTACGTTGAAAAACATCCATGTTTGCAATTATTTCACCTCATTCCAAAGAGCTACAGTGTGAGCCCGATTGTGGCAACAAATCGGTCTTTTTCAGTATCATTTGCATTTCAAAATCATACACAGATCAGATTTGACAGAATGTTCATATAATTGTCCTGTAAAATAGATTATCAATTCTTAAAAATAAAACCTCTACAAAAAGCAGATGCAAATTGTTCATTATTGGGTAAATCACGTATTCCAACACACTTTTGGCCATTTCGACCGTAATTCCACAGCCCAAAACTCATCTACCAATCATTTATTTAAATTGCATAATTAATTCCCAACAAAAAATACAACCTATGGGAGCATGAAAATAGGAAATTTATCCCTCTTTCCATCACATTTCTGTGGTACCGCTTCGAACGAACCATCTTGACTCGACAGATGATCTACCGAACCGCACACACAAACACACACCGCAAATAATCAATATTCAATTCAGGTCCTCGTGACAAATGCCATATTCATGTGCTTTATCCTTCATATTGCGAGGCTCTTGCCTTCATCTTCGGTAACTACATACTCTGTTATCCGGCAGCATGTACCTACTGTTTGGTTTCAGACTGATAATCTCCATTCCAGATTGTGTGTATGTGTGGGCGTGTATGGCTTTGACCGGAGAAAATATCGGAAAATCAAAAAATGTCATTGTAGACAGATGTTATAATTAAAATTCAAACCGTCACATCGAGCCATTTGATCGCATGGAAATTGATGAGCAATTTTCCCTCGGTGTCAACCTCCTTCTCGGATAAGGTACAAGCAACTGATGGGACGTTCTATTAAAATATTCATCCTCATTTTTCCGAACATTATTGGATGCCACTCGATTTCCCATTTGGCTACCGGTTTGAGGTTTGAAGAACCACACAACCCCTAGTGGATGACCTCAGAAGTTTTCATGGGTCTGGATTTATTCACTGGTTCGTATCGACGGTACTCGGTACGATGGCGATGGTAGTAAATACCAATTCTCGTACGGGATTATTACCGGGGACATGTGTTCGTAATGGGCTGGGTCTGGTGGGTTCAATCCGGCAAGTTCTAATTTGATTGCAGAAAGAAACTCCTCACCATTTGCTCTGCTGTGTAGCAGATGCGGAAAATTTCACCAATGATTTCCCAACATGTCAGAACGGCACCTTTACGCATGAATTAACGAAAATTACGCCGGAAAATCATCAACCCCGAGAGCAAAATTTAATATTCACAACACCCAAACGTGTCGAGTAAACATAACCCCTGAAAATTTATCCGGAAAACAATTTTGCCATTCAAGCGAAATGTACATAGATGGGTGAACCTTTTTCTATGCGCCGTGTACCTAAATACCAACCCTGTATATGGCGGTCGGCAGATAAAGCTATAGTCTGTCACCGTTTGGATTCGTACTTCATGGTTTCACCACCGCTTCGGGACCGGAAATCCTTTGGGCAAATAGTGAGTTATTATTTTTCTGTATAAAGCTGTACACGGTCCGGGAAGTTTTGGCACCTATCTACTAACTTTTAAATCCAGAGAAGGAACGGAAAGTGGATAGTATACCCTCTTTAAATTTCCTCATTGCCACTACCTTTTTAAATCAGTTTTAATTCAGAGGAAAAGAAGCTCTGAGCGATTTTTTTTTTCTTCAATTTAATGTCCATTTGAATTTGCGAAAGTTTCCTAGAATCAGATTTCACTTTTCACCGGATGATGGCACTGCTTAATTCAGGCTTCCGTTTTGGTTGATATGGCACAACCATCAGTGCCATTTACTTTTCAGATTTTGGCTGGTTTCCTATTGAGATGGATATTTTTCGGTGAATCTAGTAGAATAGGAAGATGATAAAAGGCGAGTCGACTAAGCCATACGATGTCATTTTGTGTGACCAAGACCAGACTGTCTGACACCACGGAATGGTACATTGAAAAGAGTAAATAGAGATTAGCTTGACGCATGTCTGAATTTGAAAGCATCTATGTTTTGTTGCTTAACAAAATGGAATGGAAAGTTGAAGTAATACAATGTTTACTATTGAGTCTTTCAATGCGGAATTGGGAAAGGTTCAGTGTTGAAATGGTAAATTTAGAACTTGTTACTGACTGATGTTTCGTAGTGCGCTCCTACCAATCGATCAGCCCCCTTTCAAGACCACCCATAACTGTATTATAAGAATACATAAAAGTTATATTGCTTCTCAACCTTGAAGATCCGGATATTGTAGAAAATAGAAACGGGAACGATACAGATAAAAAACTGCGCAATATAACCAAATCCATCGAATTCGTCCATTCGTCATCGGTTCACCGAATTTCAATTCATTCCACCATTAATCACCATCAGACAAATTATTTTCACTGTCAAATTCCGTTCGACCCAAAGACACATACCCCCCCCCCCCCCCCCTCCACCACGTGCGTCATTTATAAAATTCAACGACAGAAAAAAACCTCACAATCGAATTTCTGCTCCAGGCTGTCGGAGGATAATGAATAATTCCTCTCTGTCCCGTGGAAGAACCTCTTCTCACCGTGTTCCTTTCGAAATTGTTCCTTTCATATCGAAAGCTCTTTCCTTTTCTTTTCCTTCAATCAAAACCTCGCGAAGATGATCGGAAATGGGCCACCGCCGCCACGTTTCCCACGCTCACCGGATGATGAGATACCAATATTCAAATGACTCTCGCCCGAGCGAACGCGCGAGAGCGTGTGATGAGAGCCCGGAAGGCATTGAAGCGATTTGTGTTTTTTTGGTTATCGTGGCGAGATGAGGTTCAACAAAATCATCGGCTCCGGAACGGTATTAAAGGTTTGACAGCAATTGTAATCACCCCTTCGCGCGTATGTACCAATAGCTCTCGCCCGAAGTGAACTGAAGAAAGAAAGCTTCAATGTCGGAGACTAAAGAATTATTGATTGAATAATAAAAAGGTTCATTTTCATTTTCGCTCGAGAAATTTACATTCCTAGACGGTGGTGGTTGGAGGTTGAAGAATGAGTCCGATGAAGGAAGGAAAATTTATTGTAATTGAGCCAGTGTTCGATATTTGAACGGCTGAAATGGCTAGAGGTTGCACTCTTTGGAATGCTTCTTTGTGAGAATTGAATATCTCAGCTGAAATCAAATAGGGGAAACGCTCCTATAGTTGCGGTACGTTAGAAGCGTTAGGTTCCTATAGTTGTGTATGGAGTCTCCATACACAACTATAGGAACCTAACGCTTCTAACGTACCGCAACTATAGGAGCGTTTACCCTATATCAAAAATTAACTGAAGATTTTACATGGGTAGCGAACCAAGCGAAAGTTGAAACTCGACGGACTTATCAAGTGGAGAAACATGAATATTTCAATAATGGTTGTCGGTAAATCGCGTGAGCAAATACATACCTATTGAACTTCTTGTTCCGTTGCCAGATGTTTGAATTTCAATCGTAAGAGTAGGTAGATAAATATAAAACTACGGTTGAGCTTACAAAAATAGCTACATTTTCGCGTATTGTTAATTTATAGGAATTTGAAGCTAAGTAAGAAACGATTGAAGCTGTGCATCACAGACCACAAGACGCAAATTTCTGTAAGCATGAGCATGATCATGATTGACCGCCCACGGTTGCTACTATGTTATTGCCAGATCAGCTGTAATTACATAGAGAACCAACAGACTAGCAATCATCCTCTATGTGTAAAAATGGGTGACCTCAAACTATGCAATACCAGTTTGCCACTAGGCAAACGAGATCCTTTTTAATCATCGAGTTACTGTTATTACCATGTAGTCATATTAACAAATAAATCGATTGACGAATCTTGAATGTGGATAGGCCTGAGATTAGACTCATGATGTTCTGCTCAGCAAGAAAAAACGATCGCTCCAAGGCCACCGAGTCCCTCATATCACATCATATATTTACTCTAGTTTTTGTAACTATTCAAACCTAGCACCGACGAAGATTTACACGCAAAACACACGATAACCAAGCGATTTGACCATACATTTCTTTAATATGTAGCTTGTCTTAAGTTACATCTAAAACCGAAAAATGGATCACGCGCGATCGAGGTCATCCCGCCAGGAAACGGATTGTTTTCAACTGAAACAAGCTTACCAAATACAATCAGCATGGCAGCACAAACATAACGTTAAACAAATTTTCAACAAAAATTAAAAGTAATAAGAGGGAAAAAAATAAACACACCGCATAAAAACACAGAAGGGATTAACCGTTATGTGATCGACAGGGTACCCGGGTACCTTTTCAGATTTCAAGTTAATAAATTATAAAGTTATTTTAACGACAGGAAACCAGAATTCAGCTAGAATTTCGAAGGAATCGATATCAAAGCAACATAATCTCCTTCAAGAAACAATTTCAGCTTACTTGAGGACCAGTTTAAGGTTTGTCCTCGGAACTGCCATTCCGGAGTAGGTTCCCGTAGGGCCTCTAGTGGCCATAGAAGTGTTTGGGAAGAAACCCCTGCAATATGGGTATCAAAATTCATTAATTTACAGTAGAAGACCGTTTATCATAATGTTGTGTCTATTTGATGGATTGTTCTCGGAAAGGTCATGCCAGCGTAGGTTCCCGTAGGGCCTCTAGTGGATATAGAAGTGTTTGGGAAGAGACCCCTATAATATGGGTATCAAAATTCATGAATTTACAGCAGGAGACTGTTTATCATAATTATGTGATCATCCGATAGATTGTCCTTGGAACGGCCATTCCGGAGTAGGTTCCCGTACGGCCTCTTGTGGCCATAGAAGTGTTTGGGAAGAAACTCCTACAATTTGGGTATCAAAATTCATGAATTTACAACAGAAGACCGTTTATCATAATTTTGTGGCAATTTGATGGATTTTCCTCATCCTGTTGAAAGACGTAATGATCCTTCCCGTAGAGGTCCCAAAGTTCCGGGCCACAACCTTCTCCAGAACCTCGGTCTTATAGTACGCGGCGTTGATTTTCACGTTTTTCCTGATTAACACCAGTGCACAGAGTTGCTTTTTGAAAAGCTTCTCAAACATTGATTTTATGGGTAAAGATTGTTCAGAGATGTTTTTGTATATGTTCAACCACTTCTTTTAACATATGCAAAGACATCTTTGAACAAACTATACATCTAAAACCAATGTTTGAGAAACTGTTAAAAATGCGCACGAATACGGCAAAAAGCAACACTGCGCAGTGGCATTTTTTTCATATTACTGCGAACAACATACGTCCTTTCAAATGCCATTAAAAAAACTTTTATTTTGTTTGCCACAACCAGAGATATTAACATTTGAAAGGGGCATATTTTTAGTAGAAAAACAACAATAACTCTTGATCGGCGAAAGATATCGATAAGCTTTGCGCAGCACAAATTTTCGCGTTCTAAAGATCTAAAAGTTATTTCAAAACTCCTTTGCTGAGAAATTTGAAATAAGAAAATTAGAGCAAAACAACTGTTATTTTAGAGACTCCCTAACTCAATTCAAGAAAATAGCTCTAAATCGGTTAATTTAAGAGATACAAAAGTTTTTTTTTTTCTACAATGTGCTTCAAATTAGCTGTGCTATAACTTTGCCTAGATATTTATACCTTAGTTTCTTAAAAAAGAGTTATTTTTTTTTTATTTTAATCATAATAAGAACCACCCTTGAATTCATTGTCATAAATTAGGCCCTAACTATAAGAAACAACTTTGTAGAAGAGACTTTTAGTCTAAAGTTTCAATGTCAGGCTCAAAACATATCATTGTGTGTGTGTGTGTTTGTCATCCTCTATCCCTCACCCAGCCGGGGGCGTTGGACAAGTAGAACTGCGAATAATTTGATCAAATCTCATGCTCCGTAATGGTGCCCTTTATGTTGTGAATACTAGTACTTCAAAAAGGGTAACTTTTGAGGCAAGACAGGGTGTCCTCAACAAGTGCACTAGATGTTCCCAACAGGTACAGCCATGCTTGGCATACACAGTTGTACACACCAACTGCTCATTTGTTAATAACTTTTCACTCAGATGTTGAAATTTATTTTTCCTTAAAATAATTGATAGATTAGGCTCATAGTTTACTAAAGATATGCAAAGATTAGGTAAAGCTTAACATTTGAATCAACACTAATCAATTTAACACTTCAATTCCGAGATGTGTAGTGAGCATTTCTCACATCATTTTTACAACGCAAAAACAAATACAGTTTACTTTTAGCATTAAAATCTACTTTTTTTTACATATTATAACCAGCTTACACTCTATTCTATCTACTGCTTCGAAAAGAACTATGTTCCGTCAACTGTGTGCAAAGTTATTAGCAAATGAGCAGTTCGTGACCAAAACTGTGTATGCCAAGCATGGCGTACAGCAATACATCACATAGACGCCCTTATTCACACTAACTACTCAGGGGGTAGAAGGTCAAGAAGAGCCACCGCCGCCAACTAAAGCTTGAACCGGGTACCTGGGACTCTCACGATATACCCGCGGCAATGGTCAGCAGACGATGCCCTGTGCGTATTTAGTATGTAATATGTTTTACTCGGATACACAAAATGTTTGAAGCCATGCGTCATCTAAACCATAATTTGCATCACCACAAATACACTTGTCAACAATCTTCAACCTGGAACGTACTCACCAAATCACTTCACCCGGGAGCGCATTCCCGATGCTTCCACGCATATTTTTCTCTAGTCTTCCCTAAACAATTCCTCCTCCAGCGACTCCAACCACACAACAAATAAATATCAAAACCGTGCACAAAAGCAATGCACATCGCAAACCCCTAACAATAGATCAGCGCCGTTCTCATCACCGCATAAATAAACTGAAATTGAAATTTTCACTCGCGATGCCACAAATTTCTGGTCCGGGAGAAAAAATCAAACCACGCAGATAGCGCCAAATCTTCTGATGCTTGCAATTTTGCAAACATGATGAATCATGTTTTCTTTCCCGATTCTAAAACTTCTCGGAAAGCGAGAAAAACCACCACTCACACACATATAACTGTCCGGGAGGCAGAGTGCCAGCGCTAATCC
The DNA here is from genome assembly GCF_037179485.1 of Ochlerotatus camptorhynchus. Lineage (NCBI taxonomy): Eukaryota > Metazoa > Arthropoda > Insecta > Diptera > Culicidae > Ochlerotatus > Ochlerotatus camptorhynchus. Next base: position 45,578 of record NW_027041483.1, read on the forward strand.
GACAAATGCAGCCGAAAACTATGAAAGCGAATGCACGCACAAAACAGAGAACAAACTTAAAACACAATCGTATCCAAAGGCGTTCGAAACTCGACTCATGTCAGGCTCAAAACATATCATTCCACCTAAATCTGCATTCTGGACCACTGTGCACTGTTCAGAAATAATAATGAATTTTTGTCAACAACCCACCAAAATTGAATAACACGAACGAAGGTCACCGGTAGAACTATGATCCATTTACGGTGCGGTAAGATTGGTGCCCCTATTATGCGTCAAACTACCGCATCAAAACCACCAAACCACACAAGCAAACACGACCTGCCGTGATTACCGTCAGTCTTCAACCACGGCCCTCATGATCGTGTTAAGGACACACCTAAGAACACATAAAAAAACTAATCGGTCGACCAATGGCCGAGCGTCGTTTGAGGTGTCTTGAGAAGCGCTTGCAAAAGGATCCGAAGCTCTATGACAGCGTACGACAGCAGGTAGCAGACTACGAAATGAAAGGGTACGTCCATGTAGTAACGAAGGAGGAAATGGCAGAGTTTGATCCACGGCGTAAGTGGTACCTTCCGCTTGGCGTGGTACTGAATCCAAACAAGCCTGGAAAAGTGCGCGTTTTTTGGGATGCGGCAGCGAAAGTGAACGGAGTGTCGTTAAACTCGATGCTACTCAAAGGGCCTGATCTGCTGACTCCGCAGCTATATGTTATCTTCAAGTTTCGGAAACGCGAGGTAGCGTTTTCCGGAGACATCCAGGAAATGTTCCTACAAGTCGGAATCATGAAGAAGGATCGAAGTGCGCTGTTATTCGTCTTCCGTAACTTGCCGAGTGAACCGATAGTTACAATGGCTTCCAACGTCGCCATTTTTGGTGCAACTTGTTCTCCTGCGCAGTCACAGTACGTGAAGAACTTCAACGCAACGGAGAATGAACGAGACTACCTAATAGCAGCGGCAGCGATCAAGGATAGGCATTATGTCGATGACTATCTAGACAGCGTCAAGACGGAAGCGGAGGCCGTCGAACTAGCGCTGGAAGTGGCGCAAGTCCACCGGAAAGCAGGATTCCATATACGCAACTGGGTGTCGAATCGATCTTCGGTCCTGGAAGCCATCGGTGAAGTGAGTCCAGCTACGGTTAAAACTCTGTCGATGAACAGCCAGAGCGGTTTCGAGCTGCCGAGCGAAGATTTGTTCTGCTTCACTATCAATCTACAAGAGGACATGGAGAGTACGACCGCACCAACGAAAAGGGCGATGCTGAGCTTCATGATGAAGATCTACGATCCTTTGGGGCTTGTTGATTCACTAGTAGTCCAAGGGAAGATCGTCTGGAGAGCTAAGGTAGAATGGGACGAACAGATATCTGAGGACCTATTTGCGCGATGGAAACTGTGGCTGCAGGGTCTGAAGGAGCTCAACAATGTCCGAATTCCTCGAAGTTACTTCCCGGGGTACGATGCAGCCTGCTACGACGACCTGGAGCTCCACATATTCGTGGACGGGAGTGAGCAAGCGTATTCATCTGCAGCCTACTTCCGCGTACGAGATCGTGGATAGATACGCTGTGCACTTGTAGCATCCAAAACCAATGTAGCTCCACTACAGTTGACATCCGTGCCTCGACTGGAGTTGCAGTCGGATGTGATCGGAGCCCGTCTTCGCAAAACCATTGTGGATGGTCACTCGGTACAGATCAAATGAACCTTCTTTTGGAGCGACTCGACCACCGTAGTTTCGTGGATCAAGTCGGATACCCGGCGATATCGACTGTACGTGGCGTTCAGAGTCAAAGAGATCCTGAGCCTGTGGAGAAAATGATCCTTCGGAGACTCGATCAGTGGGTTGAAACAAATAACTTGCTATCAAATACACAGTTTGGGTTCCGCAAGAGCATAGGAACAAACGATTGTCTAGCGCTGCTTTCCACAGATATTCAACTAGCCTTTACACACAAGGAGCAATTGGCTTCAGTACTCTTGGACATTAAGGGGACTTTTGATTCAGTTTCCATTGAAATTCTGTCAGACAATCTGCACAGATGTGGACTTTCCGGAATTTTAAATAATTTCTTGTACAATTTGTTGTCAGAAAAGCAAATGAACTTTTCCCTAGGACAACTGACAACTTCCAGAATTAGCTACATGGGCCTGCCCCAAGGCTCATGCCTCAGCCCTCTTTTTTATAACTTTTATGTCAAAGATATCGACAACTGTTTGGCAGAACAATGCACGCTAAGACAACTTGCAGATGACGGTGTGGTTTCCGTAAGAGGTCCACATGCCGTGGACTTGCAAGGACCATTGCAAAGTTCCTTAGATAACTTGTCTTCTTGGGCTAGGAATCTAGGGATCGAATTCTCGCCGCAGAAAACTGTCCCAGCCCCAGTCCAAATGCATCTTAATCTTTTGGGCAGAAACATTACTCAATCATTGTCTTTCAAGTACCTTGGGGTCTGGTTTGATTCAAAGTGCACTTGGAATACCCATATTACGTATTTGAAGCAAAAATGTCAACAGAGGATCAACTTTCTCCGTTCAATTTGCGGCACATGGTGGGGTGCTCATCCGGAAGACCTCATAACGATTTATAAAACAACAATTCACTCTGTTCTAGAGTACGGCTCTTTCTGCTTTCTCTCGGCAAGAAAATGTCACCTAATAAAATTGGAACGAATTCAACATCGTTGTCTGCGTATTGCTCTTGATTGTATGCACTCAACGCATAACATGAGTCTCGAGGTTCTGGCAGGAGTAAAACCTCTCCAGAACCGCTTCTGGGAGCTCTTTCTCAGAATACTAATCAAATGCGGAGTGACGAACACGCTTATAATTGAAAATTTTGAAGAAATTCTTGGGCTGAACACACAATCTCGTTTTATGAAAATCTACCACCACAACATATCCTCGGATATGTGTCTTCCTTGTTACACTCCAGGCCGTGCTCACTTCACCAATCGCAGTTCCTCAATTGAATATGATCTGACCATGAAACAAGCAACTCATGGGATTCCCGATCAACTTCGACCTATTATTACCCCACGTATTTTAACTGAAAAGTACCAACACGTCAATTGCGTGAACAGATATTTTACAGACGGGTCTTCAATGAAAACTCTAGCGCCTTCCGCAAGCTCCAGGAACCTTGTTCCGTTTTTGTTGCTGAGCTGGCAGCAATCAACTTCGCATTGGGGATGATTTCCAACATGCCCGCAGACCATTACTTCATCTTCTCGGATAGTCTCAGTTCGATTGAGGCTATTCGGTCGATGAAACAAGGTAGGCATTCATCTTATTTCCTTTCAAAGGTAAGGGAGCAGATGAGTTTGCTGGTCGAAAGATCATATATGATTACCTTTGTATGGGTCCCCTCACATTGCTCAATCCCAGGCAATGAGAAGGTGGACTCTCTCGCAAAGGTGGGCGCGCAGGAAGGCGAATTTTATGACAGGCAAATTTCACACGATGAATTTTACCATTTAGTGCGTCAGAGTACCCTTTCGAGTTGGCAAACCGATTGAGACAATGGAAATCTTGGACGGTGGTTACATTCAATTATTCCCAATGTTTCTTCGAGAGCATGATTTAAAGGCTTGGACTCAAGTCGTGACTTCATTCGCGTGATGAGTAGACTTATGTCTAACCACTACTCGCTAGATGCTCATCTCAATAGAATAAACCTCGTGGACAGCAACATCTGTTGGTGTGGAAACGGTTACGATGGCATCGATCACGTAGTTTGGCAATGTACGGATAATGACGCCACCAGAGAGCGACTTTTGAATACCCTCGAGGCCCAAGGAAGACAACCCTATGTTCCTATCAGAGACGTGTTGGGAACTCGCGATATCTGCTATATGCAGTCGGTTTATGTGTTTCTTCAATTGTCTAGTATGAGAATTTAATTCCTTTGTCTTTTGTCTCTCTTTAATAGTTTTTGTTTGTCTTGTCCCCCCGTCTCGATGAGTCTTATCGTCGCCCACTGGTCACCATAGCCGGTTGAACTCCAGACGAAACTAGAACCGCACTACCATTCATACTGGCGACAACGCTCTGATGAGACAACGAAACCTTACCCCCAAGCTCCTCCCCTTTTCTTATCCTTCGACAATGTACCCCTCTAACCTCGAGTAAGCCGCGAGTATTCGGCCCAACTCCTACTAGACAAAGAATGAAGTGAATTTTGTTACAAACAAAGAACAATGAACTATCGGCTCCGTAAAGCTAACGCAATTGAGCCTTCCAAATAAACGAACTAGTTAGAAAAACGACTTATCTAAGTTGGGGAGTCAGCTTGACAACTCCTGTGGCATCTTGAAATGTTTTGTACCACCCTTAGTTAGTGGTCTTTTTTAATCCAAATTTATAGACTAGCCAAAGTGAAATAAATCAAGCCAAAATAGACCGAACTTCGTGTCAAATGTGTCAAACGCCTGTATGTTATTAACCTGGAAGGTAAAACTTGCACTTCTCAGAAAGACTTTTCGGGGAAGTTCAAGATTTTTCTGAGGATTTAATAGAACCAAGCTTACACCCCAACATCAACCATTCGCAAAAGTTAATAAACTACTGGCGTCAAAACTCTTGCTTATGACACTCCTCCGACCGCTAGTACCCTATGCATGGTTCATATACCTCGGTACCTATACACGAAGCTGACCTCACTTTAGTCACTCATTGTCTCTAAAACCGGCATGGCTCGCTCCTTTCTATACATGGTTCATATACCTCGATGGTTATACAGTAGATTGATGCGAAAATTGACTTTTCGCTCCACAGTGCTTAAATGGTTTCAAATTGGGTCCTGATTAGCCTCCCAAAGTTACAACTCATTTGGTTAGAAACAGACTTCGCACAAGCCATTTGAAGTCTACTTGTAAATTACTATGGGAAATCTCAACTTTTTGTTCATTGCCTTCTAGTCTTTTTCCATATTGAGCTGCGAAACAGTTCGATAGCCATTCTTATAGAAAATTTTCTCAGCTACAACTTTACTGAAGACCGTTTGCATATAAAATGAGACAGGGAAAAGTTATTAATTATTTGAGAGATTGGTAAACTTATGACATGATCAAGCAGCTGATCTGCAGGCAACACTGTATTTTGCAGTGTGACATAGTAGCCATGATTTTTGTGTCCTATTCAACGCCCCAGAAACACCAATGTTGCCTGCTGAGCAGTTGATTGAACATGATCATAAGACATCAGCGCATTGAACCATTGATAACTTTCGATCCTTGCATTTAATCAAAAAGTGGTCTTGAGCTACAACTAGGAAAATTTCCTACAAGAACATTTGAAAGCTTTTGAAGCAGACCGATATGGTGAATTATTAGACTGATATGAACAAAAATCTTGGTTTTACCATAAAAATTACCATACAAACTTCAATTGGTTTGTGCCATCTCAGTTTCCCACCAAATGGGTTCAAATTTTGAGAGGTTAGTCAGGATCCGATTTGAAATCGTTTAAGTATTGTGGAGCGAACATTTTAAATTTTGCATCACTCCATTATACAGCCAGTCAACATATCGCTCTACTGTCTGCTGTGCGAGAACATTGCTTGCGTTTGTGTCGCGTGTAATATTTTATTATATTGTGGAATCCACATAATTCTGTATTGTCTTCCAACAAGTCGCGTTTGTTGGCCCAAACGTTTTCCCCATTTTACAATGCTTAGATGAAATCCCAAGTTCTCGATGTAATCTACGGTACTTATGGAACATTATTTACTCGTCGAAAGGTGCAACAATATTCTTTAATCGTTCTGGAGTAAGAGCCTTTTACGTGATCAGTAGTAACTTTGAAGGAAGTTTTTCTTACTTTTGGTGGTCCATAGAGTCTTGGGAAATTCTTGGAAAAAATCTCGAAAATTCAAGGTTGTAGCCGAGAAGGATCTAGGCATTTTAGAGCAAAATCAAAAAAGGCGTTTATTCAGAATGCCAAAATAAGCGCTTTGGCTAAGTTTGGCTCAAATAAATGCCATCGACCACATGTGGTGTACCCACTTGAGCTGGAATGACCCGTATTGATTATGATATCATGATAGGCTAACCACTTAATAGGACTACTGTTTGGAGTAAATGTTACACCTAGAACACTTTGTTAATTGTATTATAGTCACTAAGCACCTTGTACGAAGGAGACGAACCAGCCCAGGGCTAAAAGTCTCCTTAATCAAGATATAAAAAAAAAGTAAAAGGGTCTGTGCCTAGGGGCACGAACGGAAGCTTGACGTAGGACCGCTAGTGGACGGAACAAATGTGAACATTTAGTTCTTTTAACTGATCAATCATCAATTATCATAACTCTTTCCGTTTTTTATTTTTATTTGTAAGCGTATCAAATTTGTAGTATTTATTTCAAAGAGAAAGTTGATGAAGAGAATCCAAGGGACTGTCAACTTGAGTATTTTCGATTCATCTACCCGACTTTAAAAGGTGTATTTTGAATTTTTGTGATATTTGAATTTTTAAGTTTTGTGCATTTTGGTATTAAAGTGTATTCAATTCACCCCTCACAGGATTTGCTTCCAAATTATATGAATGGGGCGGGGCGAAAGTATCGTTAGTGCAGAATATGTAAAAAGGGAGGGACTTGATTTTATTGGTTTTCTGGGACCCAAAGCGAATTATTCCCACTTCTCTCAAATTCTATATGGATTTTTAACACTTCCTACCAGCGTGTTCTGGAAAATTGTCGGACGATGATTAATCTCACCAATACATTCGGGTCTACACTTCCACACCTTCTATAGAGACCAGGTTGAGCCTTGATAGCCAGCTGCTTGCGGGAACTGATGACCTTGACAAATGTCCAAATAATACTCTTAACAAGTTTATGGTGGTCCAGAAAAGGACCATTTTGTAGTGATGGTTGAATAATGCTGAGCTGAGCACGACGAGCTACTGATTCCGATTCTAGCCTAGCGGTGGGACTTCTTCTTCCTTCTCTATGGTTGCTCATATGAGGTCTGCAGCTCGCTGCTTGCAGACAGCCTTTCGTTGTTACTAGAGAACAATGTTCAACGCCACACACGCCGAAAGCACTTCTGCTGCTGCTGCTGCTGCTACTGCTACTGGTGCTACTGCTGCTACTGCTGCTCCTGCTGATACCGATGATCGGTCACCACCAATTGAGGTGATTGAATGAGCACCGTTCAGTGGGACCGCATAGAATTCGATTTTTAAGTCTGTGTTAGTGAATGCGCTGTTTTCAGACATTCGGTGATAATTTTGATCACCATTGCAACAGTTGGACATTTGGTATTTTTCAATAGTGACCTATTGAAAATTAACTAAGTGTTCAGTTTAGCAGATTGGTAGATAAATTACCAATCGTTTGGCTTGTTTAGAATTAAAATCTATCTGCTATTGGACGAAACCTGACCTCTTTTCGTAATGCTGTGCATTTTGGTTTTTTTTTAAATTGCGTGTATTCTATATATCCTGTGGAGATCTATCTAGCCCTGATGTATGTGTTGGTAGATGGAAAAATGTAAACTTTGCGGGAGACGATGTCTTAACACTCGAAAACAATTTTGTGAAATATGAAGTAAAACAAATCCTAGCTAGTTCTGCATGATGATACTCCTTACTTGAAAACAGGCAAAAACTCACAAACAGGCTGCTTTTTCATGGTACAGGTCGGACTCGATTATCCGGAGTATCGATTTTTTTTTTCACTCCGGATAATCAAATCCTCCGGATAATCGAATCACAAGAAAAAAAAATTAAAAATCTGCCCCTCCTCTTAACGATTGTTAAAATAATCATATTGCATATTATAATACAAAATTATTTCAAATGTCTGCATTTTATTATATTATTATTATTATTTTATTAGTTTTTAAGTAAAAAAAAATACTCCGGATAATCGAGTCTAAAATTCCGGATAATCGAACCCCGGATAATCGAGACTCCGGATAATCGAGTCCGACCTGTATACAGTGTGATAATTCAATAATCATTAGATTATCTCAACAATTAGTGGCAAACCATTCATAAATTTTGGTAACATACAAAAAATTCTATAATCCACATTAAATTTCATATGTAAGCGCCAATTAAAACAATCTTTTCGACGTCGCTACAAGGGTGATTGATTAAACGAAAGAAGCGAATCGTGCGGAATGAAAGCCGAGGAAAAACTAATTGCACCAATATATTCAGGCCTACAATTCCACACCTTCTATAGACAGGTTGAGCCTTGATAGCTAGCTGCTTGCGGGAACTGATGACCTTGACCAATGTCCAAATGGCCCTGAAAAGGACCGTTTTGTAGTGATGGTTGAATAATTCTGAGCTGGGTGTTCAACACGGATGAGGCTGTCGAGCGTATGTCGTTTGGAGCGAGGGTGACACGCTTGGCATAGATGACCGATCCGCAGCGACTCACGAAGAGCTACTGATTCCGATCCATAGCATAGCGGTACAGCTTCTTCCTCCTTTGATGGTTGCTTATGTGGGCTCTGCAGCTCGCTGCTTGCAGGCAGCCTTTCGTTGTCACTGGACGCCACACGCCGAAAGCACTGCTACTGCTGCTACTGCTGCTACTAATTTCGACGACCGAACACCACCACATAGTGGTATGGTCGTTGGGAGCGTTTGGTTCTGAGTATGGCGATGAGTGTGCAAAATATTACGCAATTCCATCCTCCCTATTTGCACGTGCCCGAGGATCGAAGGCGAATTCCACTTCGACTTGTTTCGTCTACTTACTACTCTCTGACGACTGTGCTGGGGAAGCAGCATATGCTTGTATGTAATTGGTGGATTTGTTAGTTAATTCGACGCTTTTGGACAATGCTGGACATTTACCAGTTTTTCAATAGTTTCTTGTTGAAAATCTACAATCGGAAGCATTATTATCGATGCGTAGCCATATTTCTGATCGATTGGTGATAAAATTATTGAAATTGGACCAGGGGCAGCTGAGTTATTAACGTTCAAAATCTTTCTTAATTTGTTACATGTTCAATTTTTGGTTTTCACAAAGTGTACCCCTATATAGAAATCAAAGACGTAGTCCTACGTCAAAAACCTTGTACGAATTGTCCAGTCAAAATCATTTTCCAATTTTTTAAAAGTTCTCGCCTTACTCACAATTTCTATTTGGCTGTTCATAAAGATACACCCCTTCAGAAGACGGCAGTATGCTAGCTTCCGAAAGAAAGTGTGACAACAGCAATTTTTACACAACATCAGCATCATCATCAAAGGAGAGCTAAAATCACCACGCCAAATTAGACTGGAACAGCATCCGTTCCCATTAAACTAAATATGTTTCCTCCTGTCCAGCAAGCACCTGTTCGTATAATCTTAATTTGCTGCAATCCTGTTTCCTCGATATAAGTTCTTATTGCAACATTCGCCATATCAAAAGCATTCTTTCCTTGTAGCCGGGAAATTACTTCATTAGTGTTACCTACCCAGTTGTTGCAACGAACGAAAAGCTGAGGAAAGAGTTGTCACTTGTTAAAACTTACTCGTTACTCGACGAGCTGACGCAGACCGGCGATCGCCCCATGCTGGGTGCTCAAGTCATCGTCGTCGTCAAAGAATGAAAACTAAAAACTTTTCTCGTTTCTCTAGCAGCTTGCAAAAAACTCCTGCTCGTCGCATTTAAGTTCTGCAATCTATTCCACAATTGTGTGAGTGTTATGCAAACTAAGTGTATCCAGGGGGATGTTGAGGTCGACATTTTGCCTATGCATCTTAGATTCAATATGGCGTTCGATGTTTTTTTCTTTTTATTGTTTTCATTATCGTAAAATACCAGTAAATGAATGAATTAGCCTTCCAACTAATCATTGTCATGAAAAATATTGAAATTCCAAAACTAGTTCAATGATCCCAATGAGCCAATTGCCCCACTTTGCACCAGTTTTGGGGTAAACCAACCAGAAAGTGGGTACCAAAATGAAAATGAAGTAGCATGCCCCTGAGAGTATCGCTTTGTGCGGAAGAATACAGCTTTATTTAAACTTTTCCCGGCTTCTCCCGGTGTTAGCATCATTTCGGGGATTGAACTAGAAGTTTTAAAATGAAGGAAGTTTTGTTTCCCCATCGTCTTTTATTTGTTTCATCACACACAAAAGCATCATATTTGAATTCAAGGAGGATAACCACGAAAAGGAAAACATTGGTATGCATGATAGGCACAGGTTATCTCTTCTTGTGGTGTTCAGGCAGGAAAAGAGACGCTTCAATTGCCTCACGTATGCCATTTAGCACATATCCCCATATTTACCATAGGGTGAGCGAAAGAGAGTAGTGGCTAAACAAGCCCCCCGAAAATCCCAATATTGCCGAAGACCGTACTAAGTGGTGCTTGTTTGCCCCATTCAAGATGTAGGATGTTTGGCAAGGAGGGCTTTCTGTTTGTCTATCGGTTTTACGGGGCCCATACACGATCAGAGTTGTGTCATGCGCTTGCGGAATTCCTTGGCCTCAAGGGAAATCCATGACAGCACAGTAGGAAAACCTCTTATGGAAAACAAAACTACACTGTACCAAAACATCATACTCTGTTCGAATGAAACCTCAGAGCATTCAAATCGAAACATCGAAATCGCTTTTGCGGATGATAGAGTGCAACCGAATGACGGTAGTTTTGTTATCAGATGATGCTCCTCTCGACTGATGCAAAGTTAGCCTCCCAAAACTTGGTCTCATTTAGTAAGAAACTGACTTGGCACAAACCAATTGATCCAGAGCACTCCAATGAAGCTCTGAGTACATTAGGATACATTAAAGACCCAAAGGGAAGTTCAATTAATTTCAAGGAAATTGATGGAACTTTTAAAGTGTTCCGGAATTTTCAAAAACTTTCGAAAAGTTCCGAAGGCTTCAGGGATAAGTTGAAATCGTTTGGGAAGTTACATGAACATCAGGATTATATGAGAACTTTTCAAGGGAAGTTCCAGATATTCATTATTTTCAAGAAAATTGCGAGCACTTTTGAGATGTTCCTAAATCTTCAAGTAAGTTAAGAGAACTACAAATTTTTAATTATTGACCCACCATCTTTGACATTTTAGCATTTTTTAGTTTAAAGTGACTTAATCCTATTCTTAAAAACTGGTCTACTTAACATCACACACATCATTAAACAGTCTGCAACATCTATCGAGAGGATTGTTATAACCGTAAGCAGTACGATGACCGAAAGTCCACAGAAAGTAATAGTTGCGGAGACGACGAGCTGGAGTGTGGAAATTGATGTTCCCGAGCAAACAACTGCAGTCAATATGATTACTAATCATGTCATATATGAACATCCTCTGGAGAAAGACTCGGTGATTTGTTAGTGTTTGCAGTCCAATAAGCGCACATCTATGCTCGTATGGAGGTAGCTTATCTGGATTTGTCCATGGCAGACGTCGTAATGCAAACTTTATAAACTGTTTCTGGATTCTCTCGATTGGCAGTGCATGAACAGCATGATATGGAGCCCAAATTTGTACTTCATATTCAAGAACACTGCGTACCATAGAGCAGTACAGCGATTTCAGGGCGTACACGTCGTCGAATTGTGCAGTATTGTGGCGCAAAAATCCTAGCATGGAGTTGACCTGCATGGCTTGCATTCCATTCATCTGACACCAGGATGACAATCGCTCTATATCAGCTTGTAGTGCGCAACAATCCACGATCGATTTGATCACACGGTACAGCTTAAGATCATCCGGATATAGCAACTTACAAGAACTTAGCATATCACACACGTCGTTAATAAACAGAACGAAAATGAGAGGTCATAGGTGACTCCTTTGTGGAACCCCGGAATACCTCGGATCTGGAATCACGTCCTTAACGAAAGCCTTCCTGGATGATAAGTATGATTTCAACCAACAAACGATCCACGGTGGAAGACCAATGCGGATTAGCTTCATAATGGCTAGGTCGTGAGGGACTTTGTCAAAAGCCTTAGAGAAGTCGATGTAAACGGAGTCCACTTGCTGACGCTTCTCGATGCTACCTATAAGAGTGTTCGTGTAAGTCATCAAGTTAGAGACTGTCAAGCACTTTTTCATGAATCCATGCTGAAACTCTGAGATTATGGGTTGAACAGCTGGATACAACTTCTGATGCAAAAGACTTTCGAAAACTTTGGCCAAGCAGTTCAGGATCGAGATAGGTCGGTAATTTTCCACTTTGTACATGTTACCGGACTTGAAGATTGGTGTAATTGAGGCGAGTTTCCAGGCATCCGGAAAAACGCCATCCTTAAGCGATCGATTGAAAATAGACATAACGGGAGTGGCCAACGATGCTGCACAGCTCTTGACGAAAGACGGTGGAATACGGTCCGGGCCTGGACCTTTCGATGGATCGACTGAGCAAAGGGCTTTGAGAATAGCGTCTTGACTGAAGATGAGCTGCTGCAGGTGAATGTCGTATCTTGGTAGCTGATCAATGTATTGCTGCGGTGGAGGAGTTTGATCGGGTTCGAAAACACTTCGGAAAAAGTCAGCGAAAAGGTCAGCAGAAGCGGTGTCGGTGGTGGAGCTTCTACTACCGTAGGTGACGTCCACGGGAATACCAGCTGATCTTTTCCGAGAGAGGATTTTCCTTGAAACCCCTCTGGAGGTTTGTCAATGTACTCACGAAAGCGAGCTTCCTGCAAACTATTATACTCTGCTTCTACTAGCTGCACCGTAAACTTGTTTGCTGTGGTCCGGGAACGAAAGTAACGTTTTCGAGCTTTACGCAGACGGTTACGCAGATTACGCAATTGCGGATTCCACCAAGGTTGTTGGAATTGCAAACAAGATTTTCGTGTCTTCACCGGAACAGTATCTTGGATTACTTTAAAGATGTTGTCGTAGAATACGGAGACGGCGGCATCAATGGTGGGTTGGTCAAGTATTTGTACCCAATCCAAGGCGGCAATCCTCGTGTTAACAACATCGAAATCACATTGTGCAAAATTATACTCACTGCGGGCTGCTGGGTACGGGAGCGGATGATCTCTCGAACGGGAGTCAACTTTTAGAACCAACGGCTTGTGGTGACAATCAACTTTCATAATTGCAGAGGGTGGTTCAAACAGCTCGATGCAATCGGAGTCACTGACGAGAACCAGGTCAAGAAGCTTACCATTCGTGTTCACCAGATCGTTGATTTGCTTCAATCCAGCAGACAGTATGGACTCCACTGCAGCGAGTTCCTGTTCTGATGAAGCATTGAGAGGCAGAAATCCTTTGACGTCCTCATCGAAGTCCAAAGCTAGATTTGGCAGATTGTAATCGCCCACAACTATGGTTGTATCGTGAGGGTTCACCATACCAAGGAGCTGTTGTACGGACTCAGCGTGTTTGGTGTAAATGTCGGGCTGACTTTTTGGTCGAATATAGATGCAGCACAGGAAGACCGATTGATGTTGTAAATCGACTTGAACAGCAATTTGTTCGAGGCTCTCAACGCCCACAAGATGCACAGCCTTACACTTCAGCTCGGATTTCACGGCAATTAAGACGCCACCGCCACGTCGCAGTGCGCTGGTGCGAGAATTCCGGTCACAGCGGTAGATTGTTGCTTGCGAGTTCAGCATTGTTAATGTCGGTATGAAGCCAGGTTTCAGTGAATACCACCATGTCGAAATCACAAGAAAGCAGCGAATAGAGTAGAGCGTTAGTTTTAGTCCTCAAGCCTCGGACGTTTTGATAATATACGGTCCATATACGGATACTTTGGTCAAAGAATCATTAAATACTATAACGATATTTTGTACTTGTGAGTTACAAGAAATGTTTTTTTTTATCTTGATTTGTTTTTCGTCGATCTTGTTTTCCGTACTGAGTACCAATGCTACCGATGCCAGGAAGGCAGCACCAACACCTTGATCCTACCTATCGACCCATCAACTCATGGACCGGGGAACAATGGCTTTACTTCTCTTCCGAAGGAAAGCGTGATCAGAGAGTTTATGGCTCTAAAAATCCCGGCGGCGCCGACTGCGATTGAACCCAGGCCCTCTGGTCAAACCTGTCAAATTCGCTTTCAGAGAGTCACAATCATAGATTTCATGATTCATGAGCGCTCACTCTGTGTGAATCATAAAATCACCGATTGTGATTCTCTAAAAGCAAAATTGACGGGTTTTATGCATCTTTAACATCTGAATAGCACGTTAAAAATCAGGAAAGTCTGCAATTTTTGGGAAGTTTTAAGATATCGAAGAATTAGTTTCGATCGTTTAAGTGCAGTTCCTTCTTCTTCTTTGGCTTTATTACATTTCTTCTGGGACTTAACACCAGTTTTCTTCGGTCACACAGCCAATTTTGCCAGCCTTTCTTTGATTTTTTTTATTATGTTTTAAGTAGCCCATGGGCTTATTCAATTTATTGCAACAAAGTATATCTTAAACATCCGTCTTGAAGATGAATGAGAATGATTTTGAACCACTTAAG
>NW_027041485.1:0-89688 GCF_037179485.1 Ochlerotatus camptorhynchus
TTGTCTACCTCGAGCCCGAAGGGAATCATAAAAATGTGATCTGACTCCACGATACTCCGCACAAGACCAAAGGATGTGATCAGCGTCCTGGTAACCTTGTCCACATTCACAGAGATTGCTGTCTCCCAACCCCACACGGAACAAGTGAGCGTTTAGACAATAGTGATTGGACATGAGACGAGACATCACGCGTATGAAGTCTCGACTCAAGTCCAACCCTTTGAACCATGCAAACTTCGACACCTTAGGGATAATTGAATGTAGCCATTGTCCCAAGCTTCCTTCACTCCATTGATGTTGCCAGCTAACGAGCGACTGCTGACGATAAATAGAGAAAAATTCACTATAGGCGATCTGTCGATCATAAATGTCGCCTTCCATAGCGCCCACCTTCGCAAGTGAATCCGCCTTCTCATTGCCCAAAATTGAGCAATGCGAAGGGACCCACGCGAAGGTGATGATGAAAGAGCGCACGGATAAAGTACTAAGCAGTTCTCGTATTTTCAAGAGAAAATACGAGAAGTGCTTTACCGGCCTATGGAACGGATAGCCTCGACAGAACTGAGACTATCCGTAAAAATAAATTAGTGGTGTGGAAGAAGTGAAGCAATAGTTTCCAAAGTGTAGTGAATTGCTGCCAGTTCAGCCACATACACAGAACAAGGAGCTTCAAGTTTTCGAGAGGCGCTATGAAATTCATTAAATACACCAAAACCAGCGGACTCCTCTATTAGAGATCCATCTGTGAAAAACGTTCTTGCAGAATCTACATGGCCAAACTTTGCAGCGTATAATGACGGAGCAATCATAGGACGATGATGCTCTGGAATTCCGCGGATTTCCTGCGTCATAGATAAATCAAAATTCACTGTATTGCCGAAATCGGAGAAGATTACACGATTGGGAATATTTCTTGAAGGGTTGACATCCTGTGTTAAATATAGGTAGTACAAAGTCATAAAACATGTTTGAGGATTTAGCTCCAGAAGCTTCTCAAAATTTTCGATCACCAGTGGGTTCATTACTTCGCAACGGGTGAGGAGCCTCAGAGATAACTCTGAAAAACGGACGGATAGTGGCAACATGCCCGCCAGCACTTCGAGACTCATAGTATGAGTCGAGTGCATGCATCCTAACGCGATACGAAGACAGCGATACTGGATCCATTCCAGCTTGATGATGTGCGTTTTAGCTGCCGACTGGAAGCAAAAACTACCGTACTCTAAAACCGATAAAATCGTTGTCCGGTACAACGTCAGAAGATCTTGTGGATGGGCTCCCCACCACGTTCCGGTAATTGATCGAAGGAAATTGATCCTTAGTTGGCATTTTCGTCTCAGATACTCAATGTGGGATCTCCAGGTGCATTTGGAATCGAACCAGACCCCGAGATATTTAAAAGACATGGAATGAGTGATCGGTTTACCCAAAAGTTGAAGCTTTGGTTGTGCTGGGCTATGCTTCCTAGAAAAAACGACCAACTCAGTTTTCTCCGTGGAGAATTCGATACCTAGCTGAATAGCCCAAGTAGACAAATTGTCCAAGGTATCCTGTAAGGGTCCTTGCAGGTCAACCTCTTTTGGCCCTGTGATAGACACTACGCCATCATCTGCAAGTTGTCTCAACGTGCAATTGTCAATTTCTCTAACGTAGAAATTATACAAAAGGGGGCTTAAACATGAGCCTTGGGGGAGACCCATGTAGCTAAATCGAAAAGCTGTAGAATTTCCATGAGAAAAGCTCATATGTTTTTCTGACAACAAATTGTACAAAAAATTATTAATTAATGGAGACAATCCACAAATGTGGAGTTTCTCTGAAAGAACTTCAACGGATACTGAATCAAAAGCCCCTTTGATATCCAAGAACACAGAAGCCATTTGCTCTTTCTTAGCAAAAGCTAACTGAATTTCCGAGGAAAGCAACGCGAGACAGTCGTTCGTTCACTTACCCCTACGGAAACCAAATTGAGTATCTGAAAGAAGGTGGTTCGTCTCAACCCATTTGTCGAGGCGAAAAAGGATCATTTTCTCCATCAATTTCCGAATACACGACAGCATCGCGATGGGCCGATACGAATTGTGATCCGACGCGGGTTTATCAGGCTTTTTAATGGCTATCACCCTTACTCGTCTCCAATCGTCGGGAACAATATTGAGCTCCAAGAACTGATTGTACAAGTTCAACATGCGCCTCTTAGCGACGTCTGGGAGGTTTTTCAGCAAGTTGAACTTGATTCTATCAGATCCCGGGGCAGAATTGCCACACGAAAGGAGAGCGAGTGAAAGTTCCACCATTGAAAAAGGCTGACTGATTTCGTCTACCGAATTCGCGTTTTCGCGAGGAATCAACTGCGACGGCACGGAATCCGGACACACTTTTCGCGCGAATTTAAGAATCCATTGATCCGAGCATTCCTCGCTTTCGTTGTTAGTAGACCGGTTACGCATTCTTCGCGCCGTACTCCAAAGCGTATTCATAGACGTTTCACGCGACAATCCGTCTACAAACTGCCGCCAGTAACCCCGTTTTTTGGCCTTGATGAGGCTCTTGAGTTCGCGTTCAAGAGATGTGTATGCGTCGAAATGCTCGCGTGTTCCGCGTTTCCGAAAAAGTTTAAACGCGTCGGACTTTTTACGGTAAACCTCCGTGCATTGTTGATCCCACCAGAGCGATGGTGTTTTCTTACGAATAGACGATCGCGGCACCGGTCGTGTTTGAGCTTGAAGTGCGCTGTCGACGATGAGATTAGAGAGGAAATTATATTCCTCCAACGGCGGAAGCTCTTCTACTGACGATACAGTATCGTCTATCGCGGATTTGAACTTAGTCCAATCAATGTTACGGGTTAGATCATACGCAACGTTAACGGATTCTGACGAGTTGAACCCACTGGCAATCGAAATTTTGATCGGCAGATGATCACTACCGTGCGGATCCTGGATTACATGCCAAGTGCAATCCAACGATAGTGAATTGGAGCAAAAGGTGAGGTCTAATCTGCTACCATTCGAGGATGGACCAGCCAAACGTGTTACTTCTCCATTGTTAAGTATTGTCATGTTGAAGTTGTCGCAGAGATCATAAATCAAAGTAGAACGGTTATCATCGTACACTCCCCCCAGCCTGTACCGTGGGAGTTAAAATCTCCCATGATCAACCATGGAGCGGGAAGTACCGCACATATGTCGAAAAGTTGTTTGCGATTAACAGAGACTCTAGGAGCAATATATACAGAAGCAATACAAAGGCTCTTACCTTTAATAGCCTGACATGCGACAACTTCAATACCGGGGAATTCGGGAAGATTCACTCTATAGAAGGAATGGCACTTTTTGATCCCCAAAAGTACCCCTCCTCCACGTGAATCCTCACGATCCAATCGAATAATGTTAAAATCAAGAAAAGGGATCAATTTCTGAAGAGAGCCATGTTTCACAGAGGGCAAATGCATCGCAATTATTGTTATGGACTAAATACTTGAACGAATCTAATTTCGGAATAAGACTTCGACAATTCCACTGTAGAACAGTGATCAAATCCCCGACCTCGTTTGGAAAATTATCCATCGAAGGAGATGATAGCTGCAAGAAGGGGCCATTTTGAAGTCAATTGCTTCAAGAAGGATTTCACAGTCGGAAGCAATGTGAGGACAATGCTTTTCAGAGGATCAGAAATGTTGAGGTATTTGAGAATACCGTCCACAATGTCATCAAATGAGAACAGCCCAGATGAAGAAGGGGTTTCTGTTCTTAAAATTGGGGCATCAGGGGTTTTGGATGTCCCCGGAAGAGGTGGAAAATCCTGGGTATAATCAGTTCTGCGGAATCCAGGAGGAGTAGAAGTCTCCTTTTTTTCACCACTCCTTGATTTGGGCAAGCTGATTTGGGGTTCTTGATCTGCAACTTTCCGCGAACGGATGCGTTTTCGTTTCCGGGCAGAACCTTCCGGAAAACTGAAAGAAACTCCCTCCTCAGCCAAGTCAGAGCCAGACTCGTCATCTGACAAAAGAGCGAAGGGATTTGTTTCGTTGGTCGATGGCTTGGCTGTCTTAAGCATTTCTGCAAAAGACCGCCTGGAACGTTCCTTAAGGGAGCGTTTTATTTTGTCCCCGAGCTGTTTGTACGCCGGGCACGACGAGAGAGCATGAGGAGGAGTTCCATTGCAGTACACGCATTTTGGTGCAGTAGCTGCGCAGGCGCCATCCTCATGCTTCTCCCCGCATGTGGAGCAGCGTGCCTTGTTGCCGCAGTGGGAGGCCGTATGTCCCAACCGCTTACAATTCTGGCAGTTCATGACCCGAGGTACAAACAACCGCACAGGAAGACGAAGTTTTCCCAGCTCGATGTATTGAGGAAGGGCAGATCCAGAAAAGGTCACCCGAAACGAGTCTGTGGGGGTAAAACTCTTTTTACCCTCGCTGAGCGATACTGACTTCATTCTATGAACGGCCAGTATCTTTACCGGAGGAAGCAAGGGGTTCTTGAATCGGCCAACCGCTTGCTTCTCCAGTATCTCGGGGTTCAGGCTCGCCTCAGTGACCACGCCTTCGATCTCCACATCACAGGCTGGAATGTACACCCTATATTCCAGTGTGAAAAACTGGGAAACAGCAATTTCATTGGCCTGTTTCAGGTTAGCGACGGTCACACGAAGTTTGTTGTGCCTAACCTTCGTTATTTCGGTCACGGCAGAGAATCGCGTTGTCAGATCATCAGATATCTGAACAACATTCAAGGGTTTGTTTTTGGGCTGAAAATAGACAACCCATGGGCCAGTCGAGTCATTCGGGTAGGCCCGCAATCTGGAGCTTTTCTCAGCCTGCTCATTGTCAGACTGAGACGACGAACCATGGATGACATCATCATTTTTCTGAGATGAATGGTCATCCATGTCGTCTTCTGACAAAACATCCATTTTGTTCAACTAGTGGGAGCGCAAAACGCTCTCCCTCTGAACGCACAGACACAATACACAGAAAACACTACAAACACAGAAATACAAAATGAAAATTTAACTAATGGGGGAGGAAAAGAAACAAGAAAAAAACAAAAACTTATCTGATAATCCTATACTACTACCACCGAGCGTTATATGTGTAGGCGTTTACACAGATGGCTGGAAGAGACGCGCTGCGTGGATGACCTTCGCTGTGGTGCACTTGATCGAGGCGCGGTACTCAGCGCACACAGGCGCACGATGATTGATGAACGATGTAGATGTAGAAACGGGTGCTCACACCCGATGATGATGATACGTAAGCGGGTATGCGTGAGCGCGTATGCGTGACCACGCAACGATGATGCCCAAATTGTTTTGCGAATTACCAATAGCACAGATTAATCGTTCCGAAAATGACACTTTCTACTACAAAAAAAACTCACTTTTCGATCAATTTACCGGGAACTATGCCAGGAGTCACTTAGTGAGAAAAAACTGATAATTTATATCAAACGAATACCGAGAAAACTTCCACAACAACGGAGCGTGAAACAAGTCGACCGTACTTCTTGCTAGGACGCAGTGAGATGTTTTTATGCATTGTTAATGATGAGTATGATCTCGAAATAAGTTAGTTAGTCTGCATCTATGAGATCCCTAATCTTCTATTCGTTGCTCTCTTGTTTGAGGTGCTTGCGGCTAGGGTCCTGATGCATGGTCAATATCGTTGATATTTCTGTGAGTTTCCGCTAGGTCGATTTGGAAATCGCCCAGCGTTGGTTCCTGTAGGAGCACGTCTTACCTCTTGCAGCGTCGATGATTAACGATGATGTGTCGGCCAACGGTTGTCCAGTCCGTCAAGTCCCGACCTTCGTGTCTGCGTTATGTCGACTTGTCTCAACATGAGCTGACTTTAGCTATGTGTTTCAGAGCACGAATGTTCAGCACACTATGTACTTTTATTGTGCACCACACATCTTCCCTCTTCTCGAAATTAAAAAATGTTATAACTTTATCCAACTATATCATAACAGGATCACCTTATCAAACTTTATCCATCTTGACCTAGAAGCCGACATCCTATTTTTTTTTTACTGGGCAGTCTATTTACCACAGTGTATTAGCACTGGGAGCGAGACGGGGATTTCAACAAACTGTCAACACCCAACGAAGATGGAGCAGACGAGAATAAAAACCAAAATACTAAACAATAAACCAAGGAAAGTGTTCAAAACAAAACAAAAACGTGAAAAGCATGGAAATTGACGAACAGGAACGAACTGTTCCTGGGAGAATTCTGCGTGAAAGTTGATTGACCTCTTGACTAGGTCTAGTGTTGTTTCTCTCTCGTCAGCTGTTATTTACCATTCGGTGGGAAAAATAGAGACTCAGCGTATTCTTCAGTGCAGCAAATCATTTTTAGTTTTACGTATGTAAATATATAAAGAGAAACCTGTGGCTTACATAAATCTGTTGATATATAGTTAAGTTCAAGTTTTATCATGTTTAATAACACTAATTATTTGTTTTAGGAGTTTGCGGAATGCTGTCAACTGCTTGAACAAAATCATCCAAATACGCTGGTGCTTTTCTTTCTCGAACTTTTCGTGATGACGTTTCGGGCTGGTTTGAATGCTTCTCTTGAGGATTTTCGACCATTTGGAAACTTTTTTGGTCTGTGAGATGTGGCGCTTCACTACGTGTCCATTTTCGTCGTTGAGCGTAAGGCTGCCGTTGTGCTCCTCGATAACGACGTACTTTTGTGATGAAAAGCGTGATTCGCCCTTCCCGCGTGTGTGACGTTCGATTATAACTGTGTCACCGGGCTTCACTCGACATTGCCGTGCACTCCGCCGTTTGTCCTCGCGTTTTTTTCCAGCCATCTTAGCCTCTTTATCCCTTTCGTTGAAAAGTTCGTCGTCGATATTAACTTTTTCAAAGACAAACAGCGGGAGTCCTCGCTTAATTTTCCTACCTGACATGACCTCCTCCGGGGCTAGCTTTGTCACACTGTGAGTAGCAGCATTGTGAGCATGGATTGCTTCACGTAACTCTATCACGTAATTTGTTTTGTTTATCGAAGCACTTACCATAGCCTTGTTGATAAGCTTCATGTAGCTTTCCACAAGTCCGTTCTGTTGTGGAAACAAGGGGGTCGAGAAAATGGGAGTGATACTGCGTTCTGCACAATACCGTTTGTACTCCTCACCATTGAAAGGGGGGCCGTTATCCGTTTTTATGAATTTCGGTAGGCCTTCCCGTTCGAAGACATCCTCCAAGACCTTCCTTGTTTGCTCGAAACTCGTTGACTTCACAGGACGGGCGATGAGGAACCTAGACCTATAGTCAACGATTACGAGGATGGAAATTCCACTAAATTTGATGTACGGCCCGTTGAAGTCCAACGCAATTGTTTCCCATACAGCCTTTGGAGCAAAGATGCGTTGCATTGGGGTGGGTTTTTCAGGTATTCCATTGACTGCACAAGTAGCGCAAGATTCCACCCATTTCTCTGCGTCTTTTGGCATTCCAGGCCACCAAACACGTTGCCTCAGAATGCTTTTAAGCTTAGCTGCTGAAGGGTGTCCAATGTGGGCTACTTCTAATGTTCTTTTGCGTAATGCCTCCGGTATCACCACGCATCCGGTTTTCACCAGCATGCCATCCCTAGTGCTTAAATCATTTTCAAGGACCTGGTATTTCCGCAAATTTCGTGGCCATTCCCGTGTATTTAGTGCATTCATGACGTCTTGAAGGCATTGGTCTTGTAAAGTAGCTGTTTTAATTTCGCTGTCCGTCACAAATAAGGCCGCATTAGCTTCCAGTGAAGCAATCTCCCAAGGGCTTGAATCGTCGTCGAAGGACTTGTCGTTTCCGTTATATAAGCGTGAGGGAGAGTCAGCTATGTTATCAGCCCCTCGTACGTATTCTACGTTGTAGCTGTAAGGGCTCAATCTCAATGCCCAACCATCAGCTCGTGTTAGTGCCCTCTTGGATTCCTCGCGTGATCGGTTTAGTATAAATGCTACTCCTTGTGCATCTGTACGTAAAGTGAATTGTCTCCCAAGCAAAAAGTAGGAGAAATGCTCCACCGCCCAAACCGCCCCGAGGGCTTCGCGTTGATTTTGTGCGTATCTCTTTTCAGTTGCGGTCAGCGATTTGGAAGCAAAGCTGATAAATCTTGACGACCCATGCATGTCTTCCTGTACTAAGACCGCCCCCAACGCAATCGGTGAGGCATCGGTGTACAAAATCGTTTTATCTTCTTCGGAAAAGAATCCTAATGACACGCAGCACTCGGCAATTCGTTCTTTTACTGTCTTGAAGGCATGACTTTGACGAGGGCCCCACGACCACGATTTTGCAGTGATGACCGCCCACAACGGGCTAGTGATGTCTGCAAAGTTTTGTACATGTGGACTGATGTACGACGCCAACCCTAGGAAACTTCGCAGTTCCGATACGGTCGTAGGTTCACGGAAGTTTCGAATGCTCCTTATCTTTCCCTCGTCGACATGGAATCCATCCTTGTCGAGCTCTTGACCCAGGAATTTAATCCTAGTTTTATCAAATTCACACTTTGCGGTATTTAACGTTAGATTGTTTGCTTTTAGGACTTGCAAGACTTGGTTAACGGTTTTTCGTTACTCTTCTAGGGTCTTTGCGAATATTAGAACGTCGTCTATGTATACGATGACGTTCTTTACATCTTTGAGTATTCTCGTCATTTCCCGCTGAAAAATTTCAGGGGCACAATTAACCCCGAACATCAGCCTGGTGAACCGGAACATACCGCTCTCGGAAAGAAAAGTGGTGAGGTCACGTGATTCGTTATGCAGTTCGAGGTGGTAGAACGCGTTGCTCAGATCGAGTTTAGCGAAGTATGTAGACCCGTGGAGCTTTACCTTCATTTCTTCTATTAGAGGAAGGCGGAAATACTCCCGGTTGATTGCTTTGTTTGGTGCCCTCATATTAACCACCAAGCGGAAGTCATCTTTTCCCTTGGCGACTGCTGACATCCCGCTTATCCAGTTTGGAGCTGTAATCACTTTCTCGATTATACCACGGGACTCCATTTCCTCTAATCTGCGTCTCGCTGCGTCCCGAAATGCTGCAGGGACATTATAGTACGCGTTCTTGACAGTGGGCACGGTTGTATCCACGCTGAATTTCACCTTCACTCCTGGCATTTTTGGAAATTTCGTTGGGTCGTTCGGTGCATCCAGGTTATTCAAATTCGCTCTGACATACAGCAAGCCCATGTCGTTTGCCGTAGCCCGACCGAGGAGTGATCTAAGCCCTTTTCGAACGACGTGAAAAGTTGCGGTTGTGGCTGGTAAATCGGATCCAGGCGTGGTAATTTCTGCCTCAAACATGCACTCTACAACCATAGGTGACTGAGAACCGTATGCATGTAAGCTTTTCTTGCTAGAGTTTTCAACTATTTTGAGCTTCACCTGACCAGACTCGAACTCTTGTTTTAAGTGCAACCAGTCTGACCCACCGATGACGTTCACATCCGCACCCGAGTCGATTAAAAACTGAACCGGTTTGGATGTTCCTAGGCGACAATTTACCAGAACATCGTCAAGAGAAAGGGTATTAACGTGCTAAAATAGGAGAATAGTGATTTTAGATTGAAACTAACATTTTTTTGAAGTTGGGTACTGGAATTTATTCCTGTTTTAGGGTTTCAAGAGACTTAATAATTCATTACCTGATCATTATGTATCTGGCTGTCACGTATGGGGGAACTGTTGTTCTTGATTTTTACCTCCCGGATGTGCTTTTTGCGGCAAACTACTGCAAAGTGGCCTCGTTCACCGCACGAATTACATTGTTTCTGCATCGCTGGGCAAGGATAGTTTTTGTGAGGGAAACGATAGCATCTCGAGCATCTGGTGCGACGACCTCGGTCCTGTAGATCTCGGCGGTCTGGTTGATGTCGCTTTGCTTGCGGCCTGATATCCCATTCGTCCGATCTTATGCGTTTTCCATTGGCTTCGCGATTCGAAGATGTGTGATTCCAACGATTGACTGCATACACTTCCGATTGGTCGTTCACCGGTGTCTCCGCTTCAAAGGCTTCGTCCCGAGTGGCTGCTTGAACTATATAGTTCGTATCGTGCCCGTACGTCCTAGCTGCCTTTACAAGCTCCTTGTTCCTCAAACCCTTTAGGAGCTGTGAGCGTACAAACCTGTCTTGATCGTCGGGGTTGTATCGGCATAACCGAACTTTTGCCACTAGGCGGGAATGGAATGCAATCGCGGACTCGGCTTTTTCTTGCTTCATGTTTGAGAAAGCCTAATGTTCAGCCGCCGTGTCAGTCATTGACTGGAAGTAGTTTCTGATGTTCGCCACGAAGGTATGGTAGCAGTTAATGTCGGTTAAGCTAGGCCTTAGCTTTGCAGCTCTTATGATCCCCTGCAGTTCGTTCCCGATTGAAAGGAACAGCAGCTGCGATCTCCGAGCGGGGTCATTAGTATTGCTGAGTGTTGCCGCGATTTCAAAATTTTCGATGTAGCGGTTCCACTCCTCCCACATTTTGTTGGCAGGGACTCCGCTGGGAAATGGCTTTATGTTATCCCAGCGAATACTCGGTGCGATGGTATCGGACGGGTTTCTGAGGACGGCAGGGCTACTCCAATTTTGATCGGTATCCTGGTAAACAGGAGCCTTTGTTTGGAAGAAACTCAAAGCTTTCGTAAGATCAGCAAGAACATTTTCCACTCTTTGGAGCCGTTCGCTCGTTTCTTCGGGTTTTTTTCTGCCATCGGGTTCAAGAAGAGTCATGCTCGTGTTTTCCGAGTTCACGTTGGTGTCGTTGTTTCTGATTTCCGGGGTTTCGGCCACCGGTTGGACGGACTCACTCGACGCGTTTGACTCCCTGTGTCTGCCAATGCTTTCGTCGGAATCGTAATCCGTTCTTGCTTCTTCAGTTGCCTCCTCCACGAGCTCCGGGTTGTCCTGTTCATCGTCGCTACTTGGTGGCTCAGGGTTGACGGGTGCCCGAACGTACTTTCCCGGGTTTTCCATTTTCGTGAAATGCACTTTTCTTTATCTGAAAATGGATCACACGCATTCCAACGCAATTGAATCGTTAGCACTTAGTGTTAATTCTGTCATTTCTACATAAATGAAACCGATGCCACATAGTTAAATTAGGGGTTATCTCAATCAAGCAATAATAGGTTCTCATGAATCATCAATTAAACATAACATTTTGTTGTTGTCATTTATGTCATTTATTGTAGAAACACGGTTCCAACCAACACAATGGACTTTTGAAACCACTCTTTTGAATTTTGCAGACATCCCGTTCCGCTTAAACACTGTTATCGTTCTGGACTGATTTCAAAATTGCGGACATCCCGTTCCGCCAAGATTTACACTACCTGTCGTACTGTTACGACATTCGGCTTCGTTTGAGCTCTGCGGACATCCCGTTCCGCCTGAACACTGTGGTTGTCTTAAACCACTTTTATTTTATAAAAATTTGTCTGAAAATTTGCGGACATCCCGTTCCGCTTAAACCCTGTCCAAAAAAGACACCAGAGATCTGCGGACATCCCGTTCCGCCAAAACACTATGGTCGCTCTGAGCAGCTTGATTTAATGTGTAGTAGATTGAAACTTTGCGGACATCCCGTTCCGCTAAAACACTGCGGTCATCTTGACCCGCCTGACTTCTACGGACATCCCGTTCCGCCGAGTCGACATAACCTCAAATGGTCTCTAACTAAATTTTCTAGGTAGGGTCTGGGTGATTCTCTTTTTGATAAGTTTATTAAAAAAAGGTAACAATAGTACACCAGGTTGCTGGATTTAAGAAGTTGCTTTAATAAAGCAACTCCTGGCAGGATCGCCAATGTGAGTTTCCGCTAGGTCGATTTGGAAATCGCCCAGCGTTGGTTCCTGTAGGAGCACGTCTTACCTCTTGCAGCGTCGATGATTAACGATGATGTGTCGGCCAACGGTTGTCCAGTCCGTCAAGTCCCGACCTTCGTGTCTGCGTTATGTCGACTTGTCTCAACATGAGCTGACTTTAGCTATGTGTTTCAGAGCACGAATGTTCAGCACACTATGTACTTTTATTGTGCACCACACAATTTCTTGATTTTGTTGTTAAGGAATCCGATTTTGATTGACAAAGGGGCGCGCTTTTGGAGCGTGCTCTAACTTTTCGAACGGTATAAATAGTGGGCCCTTTCAATTAGAATCGGTTCCTTGCGATCGAAGCACGAATGACAACTGTATTCAAATCTAATACTTCATAATTTCTGAATTCATGTTTTAAACTAAGAATACTTAGATATACTATAATAGATCAATTATTGGTTGCAGTGGTTTTTAATGATGGTATAGATGATAACTGAGGGAACATTCATTAGTTACCTTTCACAATAAATTGGTAGTCATTTAGAATTCAGCATTAAGCAACGCTCCTCAGTCGCAGGCCCGCTAGCCTCATATACGCTGGCAGGTATTAACTTGGTTAATATTTATTTAACATAAATTGGTTAGTTAACATTTGTTCTGAAATTTTCGTCAGTAAAAGATAAGAAATCATTAGAAAACATTTCATTACTCTGACAATGGGTTTTTCTGATGTGCGATTCTGATTCTTCCACTGAGCTATGAAGGTGAAAAAATAGTTTAAATTTTTGTCATACGACAAAAATCGATTGGGCATTGTATATGTCTGGAAAAAAAATGGAAAATTACAGAAGACATAAGCTAGGCTATGGTACAGATAACAATACTATTTTCCTACATTTGTCTCTGTTTGTAACTTCCAATCTAAATAGGCCCATTGCAATTGTTTTGCTGATAAACGAATTCTCTTACTAATATCGGCGGTTATGGCCTGATAGTACCGGTAATTGCTTCCATAGCACAACATATTTCTAATTCATATCTGTTTTGGCAAACCCATCTGAAGTGATAACGTTTAATCAAGCCCACACAGTTGGTGTGATTTGGTTGGAATGCTTTGATTTCAAGAGTTTGTTTTTGAGACTACGTGATTGCTACATCTAGCGACGTAACTGCCCAGATAATGGAATGGGCTCCATAAAGAGCAAGCTGGTTTGCAAATTAAAATTGCCAGAATGAACATTCCTTACGATTTGATGGACCGAACTAAAGTACTGATGATTTTTGTTTCGCTTCGTATCCAGTAATGACAGGTGGAAACGATTCCCAAAATATAATTATTTGAGAAATAAAGCTTAATGTCAGCTTAATGCGTATCTAAATTGCTCTATCGCTCTAACACTTATCTGTATTTGACGGGTTATGCCATCCTGTTACCGTCTGTGTAAAACAATCGCTCACATACACTTCTTAATGTTATAAATATAATCCTATGTGTTAACCAAGAATTTCAATACCTGCACAGTAACAATTTGCAATGTATCATGCAATTTGAAGTGTAAACTTGTAAATTGATTCACACTAAAATGTATTAAACAATGATAACGGTTGAACACGAAAACCTTGTTAGGGATTAAAAATGCGTTTTTTTTCATAGTTCAATGTAACAGATATGCATTAGTAGGTATTATGTTTATAGTAAGACCATTATTCCATCTTACCGTAGGCCAATGTTCGTACATGGCCCATCATCTTTTGCAATTGCAATTGCAGTTCCTTCAGTACATATGTGCTTCACAATTGACCAGTATTCCTCAGTTGGCCTCAGTTCCGGAGTATTGGCCGGATTCATCTCCTTTGGAACCACTGTGACGTCATTTTCGCTGTACCACTGTTTGGTGGAATTTGAGTAGTGGCAGCTTGCCAAGTCCGGCCAGAATTGACAATCCACCTTATGCTGCTCCAGAAAAGGCAGTAGTCTCTTCCGTAGGCACTCCTCCTGGTAAACTGGCTGGTTTATGGTCCCAGAAGTAACGAAAGTTTCCCTTTTCAGCCCACAGCAGCAGATTGCTTACCAGACAAAGACATTTTTGGGGATTTTCGACTTCTTTTTGATTTTACATTCTTCCGGGCACTCTTCCGGTCAACCGATGTATACAATTACAGACCAGGAAATCGATAGAAAACTGACAAATCCAAAAGTTATGCTACTCTCGAGCGGATAGACCGGTATTTTTGTTTCGAGCGTGCAGGATCGAATTGCAACCTGCTTGCTCCGGTTAAGTCATGATGTAAACAAATGAACTTATTCTGACCACAAATGCCTACTATGATTATATACACTATTTGCGTGATCCAGTTTTTTTTTAAATTACTTAAAAAATGGCAGCGGTGTTATTGTGTTCAACCTTTATGTAGTCAAAATCTAAGAGGAAGAGGAGGCAATACGAACCACTTTTCTGTCAAACGTGAACCAGCTCGTGATTGGCCGATTTGAAGTTCGTAAGATAGAGATAGAGATAGAGATAGATATAGATAGAGATAGAGATTAAAGAGTAAGCATCCAGTTGTCTCCTCTTCCTCTCAGGTTAAAATTAAGCTTCCTTAGTGCACTTTATAACATGTAGGCCAGAACAATAGTTTTTACTTTTGTCATGAGGGAGGAAATAAAGCAAAACTTGAATTGAAAGTCGTATTTTTCTTCTGTTAGGTTGAAATTTCGAGCTGTTTCATAGATTCTTAAACGTTGATCACCTACTTATGATTTTTATGATGTTTTATTAGTTTTGAAATGGTTAGACAATATTTATAGTCATCAATCGTGATTGTAGAGTATATTAATATGGCTATTTTGTTTTGCTAAATCCTTTTTCCATGGTACTAAAATAATTTGACATAAAGTTTTTTGATCAGGTTGCTTAATTTCATTTTTTTTTTCAGGTTTTTATTAATTTTTTGATAAACTCTCAAGTACCTATCTTCTATGACTGAAAACTCATTTGCCACAGCACACCTTCAAGAACTTGATTGATTGATTTTCTTTATTTAAGAGATACAGCCGTAGGCTGGTTAAACTCCGATTCCTTTTAAAACTGCAAATTTCCAAAGCTTCATCAGGCATAAGTGCCACAAGCAGAGTCATTTAGCTGAAATTGTAAAAAAAAAATTATAAGGCACAATGCGTGAAGTCGTTATAAACCTACCATCATCCGCATAGTAAAAACCCAGATTGGAAAAAGTATATCTTGCCAATTTTTTCAGATGGCAAATAAAATCAAACTGATAAAACTTTTTTTTATAAACTAACGGATTTTAGTGATACTTAAAGCAAATGTAAAGACTATAAAATTTCAGCATAATTGGTTCATTGTACTTCAGAAAATTCAATTTTTTAATAGGGTATTTCAAAAAGAAGCATTTTGCTAAAAATGGTCAATCTTCATACAGATTCAACCAACTAAGGATCAGCGGCACCGGTGGTGTAGTGGTAAGCGTGATTACCTCTCACCTCAGCAGGCCTGGGTTCAATCCCAGTCGGCACCGCCGGGATGTTCTGAGGCATAGCATCTCTGATCACGCATTCCTTCGGAAGGGAAATTAAGCCGTTGGTCCCCGGTTCATGAGTTGATGGGTCGCTAGGTAGTAGGGTCCAGGTGTGGGAGCTTCCTCCCTGGCGTTGGTAGCATTGGTGCTCAGCACGGAAAACAAGATCGACGGAAAACAAATCAAAGAAAAAAAAAAAACCAACTAAGGTAAAAATGTTTCCGATAAATTTCAAATACTTGAAAAAATAGTAGCCAAGATTTCAGAACATTTCATGGACATCTGAAAAAAGTTAGCGGCACCGGTGGTATAGTGGTAAGCGTGATTATCTCTCACCCCAGCAGGCCTGGGTTCAATTTGGAAAAAATCAAACTTTTGAAGAAATCATTTTTAGTCCCAATATTTAAATCTGGCAAACGGTCAGACAATAAAAACTATAGAGATATTGCAATTATGTCATGCATTCCTAAAATGTTTGAAGCAATTGTTAACCAGAAAATATTTAACCAGGTTAAACATCGCATTTCAAATAATCAACATGTTTTTTTTAAAGGTCGGTCAACGTCTACTAATCTGTTGGAATTTGTAAACTTTTCTATTGAAGCAATGGATAGAGGTAATACCGTTGAAACCTTATACTCTGACTTTAGTAAGGCCTTTGACATTCCCTTACTTCTTTTTAAATTAAAACGTTTAGGTATGACAAGTACACTTTTAAAATGGATTGGATCATACTTGATAGAAAGAACACAGATGGTCCACTTTAAAGGAAAAATGTCCTCGTCAGTTAATGTTACCTCGGGAGTTCCACAGGGATCTCATTTAGGTCCTTTATTATTTATTTTATTTGAGGATGACGTGAAGTTTGTGTTGAATTGCTTAAATGTGCTCATATATGCTGACGATATGAAACTGTACATGGAAATCTTTAACAATTCTGATTTGCTACATTTAAAAAATGAAATTGAAGTTTTCTACAATCGGTGCGTATCTGTGTAGTCTGCTGGATATTAATGTTAAAAATGCAATATTATATCTTATTCCAGAAAACACACTACTCTAGATTTTACATATACTCTAGGAAACCAACTGCACCCAACCGGTGGATGTAAGATTCGCTTACAATTATGTGGGATTCATCATCAGAGGATGTAAGTGGAGACCGCATGAACCGAGGATGCGATATACCTAGCTGCGGTCCGATGTAAGAAAATTGGAGACCGAAAAATGTGGAGTTGTATTAGTGAGTGAAATTAATATGTCGAAAAAAATAGAAAAGAGGTTGCCGACTGGACTCGAACCACGGACGTTGCGACTAGCAGACCTGTGCTTTCTCCACTGCTCTCTCCATGCTTCTGAATATGGTCAGCCTAAAAGCAAACATGAAGCGCTCATTTTCTCGCATGCTCGACTTCGTATGCTTTTTCTGCTGGAGAGATTCGAGTTAAGTGTGTGCGTCGTTCTACAATGTTCTACAATGTGCGTCGTTCTACAAGCTTACTGGTACCTTGTATAGACCAAAAGCGTAGATGCAACACGAAATAAAAGTGCTCGACTTCGTATGCTTTTTCTGCTGGAGAGATTCGAGACAAGTGTGTGCGTCGTTCTACAATGTTCTACAATGTGCGTCGTTCTACAAGCTTACTGGTATAGTCGAAAGCGTAGATGGAGCACGAAATAAAAAAAAAAGACAAAAAACCATTACATCGCCTGCATGGTCAATTGCTAACATTCGTTGCGATGTTCATGAACAGAGGATGATAGGAACTGGAACTAACATTCATTGTAATAGATTTTTGGTTTGCGTGTAGATATTTGTATATGCAGTCTACATTTATTGACAATTTCAAATAAAACGTATGTTTTAAAATAGCATGTAAGGCAACAGCACTATTGTAAAACGGTCTACACTGATTGACGACAAATAAATAAATACATCCCAGTCGGAGCCGCCGGGATGTTCTGAGCAGGGCTGACAAATGTCAATTTCAATGAAAGATCTCACGCGATATTTACAGAGATACTTCTGTCACTATCATTGGATGAGAAAACGATGATAGAGTTTTTTTTTTTCAAAATCTCATCGAATTTTTTGTCATGATAGAACGTGACAGTGTTGTAATCATCGTAACTACTAGTTCATTTAACACTATTGAAGTAACTTTTACCGAGGAAATCTTAATATTATATTCACTCTACCGATTACATACGGTTGTTTGCTTAAATTCATCTAAATCAGTTAAAAATGTTGATGTCAAAACCGAATAAGAATTATTCTCGTGAGTGCTTGATCGTTGAAAAATGACTAGAAAGCTAATGATAGGTAGTTTCGTCTCGTGAAAGTAAGAGGGCCTGTTTTCTCTTAGTAACATGACGGCCGTGATATTTACCAGCTCTGGTTCTGAGGCATAACATCTCCGATCAGGAAGGGCCGGTGCCGGTGGTGTAGTGGTAAGCGTGACTGCTTTCTCACCCTAATGGGTCTGGGTTCAATTCCAGCCAAGGTCGGTGGGGTTTTTCTGAGGCATAAAAATCGCTGGTCACGTTTCCTTCGGAAGGGAAGTAAAGCCGTTGGTCCCGGCCTATGTGTGTTTGAATGGGTGCGATATCCTACGCAGGTGTATATTCGATTGCCGTCAATCGGTGGAGTTAAAAATATAGCGATGATATATACTTATTATATCTAAGCTCCACCAAGCTCAATCAATTTTAAATCAGGTCCTGATTATATAAAACAGCAAAAGGTTATCTACCATTTCATTCCACTTAATTCATTTTGGTATTTATGACAGATATCTGAAAGCGAATTTGGCAGGTTTTATGTGTCAAACACTTGCCTTTCAACCTTTTCTTGTATTTAACAAGTACAAAATATATTTATAATATCTAATGACTTCAATATTCGAAAAATAATTTTTTTTATAGCAAGTAAGTGGAAGCAAGTCTGATCACGGTTATCGAAAATTTAATTTAATGTTCGAAAGTGCAAGCAAGATAAAAAAAAAATCATCGAACCGCTCAAGTCTTTTCCAAAATCGAGTCCAAAATTGGCGTTCTAACACGTTCTAACGTCCATAAAGATTATTAGGAACAAAAATGAGAAAGGAACTATTTATATAAATTTTCAGGAAAAGGGCAGGTTCAAAATATCCACGCAAAGTCACAGATAACATCGAGTTATCAAACAAATTTGTCTAGCAACGATGGTGACGAACTAACGCTAAGTATTTCTTAAGTATTTTCAAGTATTTCTAAGTATCTTACATATCAGTAAGGATTTTTTGTGTACAACGCAGTAAATACAAAGATTAGAGTGGGATGCCCCTAGGTATGGCAATAACAAAAAGTATCGTGTTTAAACGGAATACTATGTACTTAGTATACCTGAACACGGAAAAAAATACAAAATTTTTCAAAATTATCAGCTTCAAATTTGATGAATATTCAATAATTCAATGTTAATTTAGATTTTAACCATCACCATAATTTGATGCATTACCCCTCGGTTTGATATTAGCGTCTTACCACCTGCAGCTATCCACCGCAGCTAAATTAACATTAAGAAAATTTGCCAAAAACTATCAAGAAATTTCAAGGGATGATGGGAAATTTGGAGAATCTCAGGCATGTTCCGAAAATTTTAGGGTCATTAGGCAAGGAAAATTGCAGGAACATTAATAAATATTCCAAAGCTTCAGGAAAATTTCAGGAACTCCAGGGCAGATCGAAGAACTTCCAGGCAGTTCAAATTACATCAGGAAATGGGCGAGACCTTTGAAAAAGTTTTGCGAAATTCAGAGAAGTCGAGAGAACTTTAAACTTTACGAAAAACGTCAGGGAAGTCTAGACTTCCGTAAAAGTTTAAAGATGTTGAAGAATTACTTCTGAAAAATGAAGTGCAGTTTCAGCACTTTGAAAAAAAAATCGAGAACTTCAATGTAAATTCTAAAACTGCATTAATTGTTTCAATATAACTTGAGGAAATCAACAGAAATCCAAAAGAAGTTCCAAGAATCTTAAGATATGTTCAAGGAACTTAAGTGAAATTTAGAAAAAAAAACAGGAAAGCTTCTGAAATTTATCAGAAGTTCATATTTAGGGAAACCTAGGAAATCTTTGAGATCCCAAGTAACAATTTTGGTTTTATGAGGGTTCTGTAAACCATGATTTAGATTTATAGCATGCTTTAAAACCTCGATAAAACTTGCAATGTTACTTGTGACCTTGAGGAAAATATAAAATGCTCCAGAAAAATTCATTGATCATCTTCATCCTGAAGAAACATTTTTATTTTTATTTCAAGTTGAATTTCGATCCATTGAATGCTTTTATATACACCCTCGAATGCTTTAGAAATTTTCTCTGTAGTCCCACAGTCTTAATGATTGTATTAAATTCAAAATCTAAAAAATCGTCTCAGATATCCATTAAACCAAGCTAAAAATTTCGAGAAGTTTCAAAGTCCAATACTTCTTCTTCGTCGAATGACCTAGTAATATTTAGATTATCAGGAAAAATACAGCAAAAAATATAAAAATAGTTCCCATCCCGGGAGCCTCCAGTGATCATATTAGAAAGTTGTTGACTTGGAAATTAATAAATAATTATTTTTTATGATAATCAATCTAAAAGTGGTTTTCAGCTAAGTGGTTGCTGAAAAAATTCCCACAAGTACAGATAGTAAACTTTTCCGTACACAATTATGGCAAAGGGCTAGACGATCAGAGTAAAAAGTTAACTTTTTCCTATAGTAATTACCATATTAACTTCAAAGGGCTAGTGCAGTGCGAGTTCGCATTCAAAATTGTGGGAGGATGATCAGGACCTGATTATGAATCTATTAAGTGTGGTGGAGCAAAATCGATATTTTGAACCACCCTAATATATAGTTACTTAAATCTATTACCAACTCACCTAAAGACAAATCACAGGCCGGGCCAAGAATAACATGGCCACAGTCCCTGCCAGTGCCATCCATCGCCGAAACGGTAGCCCTAGCCTGGTCACATTTGTCATCGTAGAAAATCCACCTTATTGCAACCGACGATGGTATAATTTTCTGAGATCTGATATAATCTTCGGCTTTCAATAGCACCGGATGAACTCTTGGTGATGACGCTTCGATACTTGTGTTGGCGGGTAAAATCACTATTATTCTCAATTCACACTTCCACTGATTTGTTTCCAGCTGAGAACTGACGCTTGAGTTGTTTTCGATCACCCGCCTCCCGGAATCGATGGGAACACATATCGCTTCGCACTGTCGAACATCTTGCCGCCGACATTCAGCGTGAGCTGTTGGCAGTAGTAAAGATATAACTGCCAGAATTGCAGCTATTTGAAGAGGGACTTCCCGGAGTTTTCTTTTCCACGACCAATGACAGGAGATGAGCGGTTGCAGAAACATACTTGGTTCACTCATTCTGGAATTATATTCTTCTCTTTTCGCCATCCAACACAATTTTCACTGAAGTGTACCCTTAAGAGCACGAGTTGGACACTGCAAATGACATTTTCTGTCTACCTAGCAGCACGATATTTCTTAATTATTTTCTTGTGATAATATTGCCTTCTACCTATCACAGTTCAAATTTCTTTACTTCACTTGTGAATCCATGAAGGTGTGCTTTTTACGAATCTTCCTTGCCAGCCTGATCCTTTTGAATTCAGTGGACATCATGACCATTACACGTTTATCAAACATTTTCATTTGAAATTCACCATTCTGAAAATAGAAGAGAAGAAGCATACCGTTAAGCTGGTCATTCTAAATACTGTTATAACAGCCTAAGGCTGAAAGCCTCCTAAATAAAGCTAAATAATAATAATAATAATACTGTTATAAAAGGCTTAAGATTCGATTCGAAATATTTTAAAACTTTTTGAAGCGATTTATGTTCACAGCAAAGAAGCCATCAAACAATCCCAACACGAAATGCTGCAAATTAAAGACCATGCACGGAAATATTGACAAAACAGCATCACTCACTCAAACTAAAAATGGTCTTCAAGGGATACCTTGTCAATTGTCAATGGCAATGTAGTCATTGACAAAAATGTGCTGTTTTTGATATATGCTAAATTTGAAATGCAATAAAATGATTTAAGCAAAATAAATCCATGGAGCCGTGAAAGGGATCAAACATCTACGTCACTTAGCTGCCTGGATAACAATAATGGAAAAGGAATGCACGAAATCAAACGGTTTGTGAATCTTTGTCATTGATGAAAAAGGAATGAGATTTTGACGAAGGTTTGTGTGGGATTCAATACTTTCAGTGACGGTGTAAAAAATAACCTTGTCAATATCGCGTGAAATCTTTCAATAAAAAATAACAAATCTCTGCCAGTAGTGTGCCCGTTCTTACCTGTTCTATGTATGTTGACAGATTCCTGCATCGAATTTTTATTGCATTTGGCACTTCTTGAAATGGTTACCCTAATAGACAAATACCATAAACGAACTGTATCCTGGATGGCTAAACTATCCCACAAATGGTTTGGATGATACCCCGAACACAGGTTGCTGAAATCGCTTCATCAAAATAAAAAAAAAACTGAGGGTGTTGTATCTGACAGCATTTTCATTGACAATTGACATGGTTTGCCTTGACGATGACTGTTAGCACAAATGAGTGACCAAAGCAGGATTGTCAATCAATATCACTGTGTATTGGCGAGATTTTGCAGCACTGCTCTGCTCGCCCAGACATACTAACACCTCCAGAGGTAGAATAAGGTTTCCCCAATATAATGGTGGTGCTAGTTTGCGTGGGAGATCTAAGAGTTTCGACAAATTGACCTTTATATCTTTGTTTACTTATGCAGTTTACGTAATTAGGATGAACACTGTGGTGCAACATTAATTTTAATCTTCTTCTTCTTCTTCCTCGAATTTCAAGCTTATTTCATATCGCATATTAGCTTATTGCGTGCTCTCAACTTAGTGTTCTAGATGCACGTCCACAGTTATTAATTGAGAGCTTTCTATGCCTGTACCATGTTTGCATTAGTATAATTGTGTGTAGAATACAATCATACTATATGCCCAGGGAAGTCGAGAAATTTTCCAACCTGAAAAAATCCTAAACTGGACCGAGAATTGAACCCAGTATGGTCTTGCTTTGTAGCTGTGTCTTTACCGACTTAACTAAGGGAGGCCTCCAAGGCCCCCGAAATTAATTGTACAAATGCCGACTTTCATGTAAACTAGCCAACTTTAAAATGTTGTAACTTTTCATGATCAATTGACCACTTTGTCAAGCAGTTTTGATGTGACTTTCTACCAGCGATTTCACAAAACTGGACCAAATAATTTCTATTTTTAATGAAACGCACAAATGTTGGCTACTTTTCTCAAGGTTCTAGAAGAAAAAATCTGAAAAAAAAATTTCAAAGTTCGAGTGGTAGTAAACGTAATTTTAAGTGCTTTTCGTAATTTTCAGCTCTATTGATAATAACAGAACAAATTTGCAAACATCTGGGCTAGTTTGCATGAAAATTTTCCTTTATTAGAATAATTTCGCACCATAGTGCAGAGTGGTGGGGTAAAACTTCCGAATGGGGAAAATTTTTTTGTTGAGGTTTTCGACGTCTGTGTTAAATAAAACTCATTGTTTTGGTATTTGTTTGGAAGGTCTTTTACAGCAAGAATTTCCCTCAGAAAAATCACAAAAACTGATGTTATTTTCAAAGAATTATAGTATGTGTCGGGATGATACATTATAACATTTGTACCAACTTTGGGGCCTCCTTTAGCTCAGTCGGTAAAGGCGCAGCTACAAAGCAAGACCATGATCGATTCCCGGTCTGGTCTAGGATTTTTTTGGGTTGGAAGATTTCGCTGGGCATAGAGTATGATTGTACTTGCCACACAATTATACTAATGTTAACATGGTACAGGTATCGAAAGCTCAATTAATAACTGTGCATCTAGAACACTAAGTTGAGAGCATGCAATAAGCTAATATGCGATATGAAATAAGCATGAAATGCGAGGAAGAAGAAGAAGACCAAATTTTGAGGCGTACAACAGGAAAACATCAATAGTGAAGGGGTAATTTTATGTTAGGGCATGATTGCGATTTTTTTGATGATGATGATGATGATGAGTATCAGACATTTGATATGTCATCAGGAAGCTGAAATTGCCTATAAATACCTAGTGTGGCAAAACTTCGAGTCAGCGAATAATAATTAATTTTGTTTATTTTTTATTTTATTTTTCCTACCATAGTTATAAAAACATATTGATAACTTATTTTGTTTATTATTAATGAAATTACTAATATCAAACCGCATACATGGATTTGTTATCAAGAAAACGTGAGTTGTTATCTTTTTACCATCCTTCATATACCATTTAGATCTCATTTTTGTTTTGATTACTGTTAACTCTACCACACGGTAGGCAAAATATGTTATCACGATCGCTTATATAAAACTATCAAATTTAGTTTTCATTTTGTTTTCATTCTCTGCTCGGGTACTCCCTGTGTTTTGCTCAGTATAAGGCGTCGTTGTGCCAATTTGGTCGTGGCACATTTCGAGCATGAGATTGCAGTTAGATCAAAAGTGCTTGAGAAAAATGCAAGTCGAGAATTACCGAAGTTGTGATAGTGAAGATATGATCACAGACAAGCAGACATAATAATATTGAAATGTTCATAGAAATCGCGTTTAACGGTAAATTTAAATGTTTTTCAGTTGGTATTACCGCCACCAGAGGCGCGTATAATCATTTCCCTTGCGTTTTACGTTTACACACTACATCCATGTTAGCCGTGTATCAGCATTATATTGCAAAAAGGCGAATTAGCGGGCTTGTTGGTTACTTGGGTAATCCCTTTAGTATTTATTTCAATCTTTTTTCGCACTTTGAATATAACGATCTACGGAATGGTGAATCATGGAATGAAATACGAAGCGTTAGAGAAAAAGTACAAGGGACTCCAAAAGAAGCAATCAACGGCGACAGACCAGCGGTAGTTGATGAGACCGCGCCAATTATTCTTTATAAATTAAATTTCAAAATTAAACTAAATACGCGCCAGGTTTGAAAAAAATATACTCGACACTGGAAGTATGTATGTACAGTGACCGACTCACAAAAAAAAATCCACCCGCTCAAATATAAGATCAACGCTAATCTACTAATCAGGGTTGCTTCCACTCTCTTGCTATGAAAAAAAATGCTTTTTTGAGATTATTAAATCATTAGACTTTAGAATGATAATAAGTTCTTGTAACTTACAAGTACAACATATCATTAT
The DNA here is from genome assembly GCF_037179485.1 of Ochlerotatus camptorhynchus. Classification (NCBI taxonomy): domain Eukaryota; kingdom Metazoa; phylum Arthropoda; class Insecta; order Diptera; family Culicidae; genus Ochlerotatus; species Ochlerotatus camptorhynchus. Next base: position 24,633 of record NW_027041485.1, read on the forward strand.
TCATTTTCAATTGCATTTCATTCATTTCAATCCAAGGCCGGTAGTAAAGGAAGGGTAATGGCTGACTCGCCACATGCAGGCTACATGATCGCTATGGGAAGGGATAATGATTAGATTAAGGTAGGTGGTTGGATGTTTTTTGGATTGAGATGGCCACGATGTTACAAAATGATATGGAATGTGTAAGCTGGAAATAGTTTGAAGTTTGAATGAGTTATTTAGAGTTCATTACTGAGAGTTTTGCTCTGCTTTGAATCAGAACACTGGATTCCGTGTGTATTGTTTCAAGATAATTATGGAAAAAATGCTGTGATGTGTGCGCGTAGATACATCCGCGTAGTAAACCTATTGAATAAATAAATCCGTTTCGAACGAAATATCTAAATTATGTAAGTTTCGAAAACCGCGCGAATTCCGAGAGTCGTGCGAGACAACCGAAGCGAGAAAAAAAGGCTTATTATCATTTAAAGAGTGCCACCAAAATAAATGTGATAGCCTATGTTGGCAAGTTGATTAATTTTGGTTTTTTCCCTAGATATTCCACTTATTTACCACTGAGTTTTGTATCAAATTAGTTAATTTAAAGAACGTATCAATCATTTCAAGATTTCGCGACCGTACCGAACAAATTATATACTACATAAGCTCAAAAGCCTTTGACAAGCTCTACTGAATTACGCATCACCTATGCGTAAGCTCCGCAGACGTAGGCGCGTTGATTCCGACAGCCACCAAAGGTTTAAACTGCACCAAAACCGCTTTAGGAACGACCTCGAGTCAGTAGAACCGTTTAGAGCTAAACATCTAAATTACGTAAGATACAAAAATCGCGCAAATTGCGAGACAACCGACAGAAAAAAAACTGCTTATTATCACCTAAAGAGTGCCACCAAAATAAATGTGATAGTCTATGTTGGCAAGTTGATTAATTTTGGTTTCCTCCCTAGATATTCTACTTATTTTTTTACTGAGCTTTGTTTCAATTTAGCTATTTTACCGCACGTATCAATCATTTCAAAATTTCGCGACCGTACCGAACAAATTCTAAACTACATCAGCTCAAAACACTTTTGGCAAGCTCTACCGAATTGCGAATCACTTCTGCGTAATCTCCGTAGACGTAGGCGCGTTGATTCCGACAGCCACGAAAAGTTAAACGTGCATCGATGCGTCAATACCACATAAGGAAAGATCGATTTTACAGTCACGTAGGGTTTAGTTCATAGATTAACATTGACTGCTGTTTGCAAATGTAAGTACTTGAACGCATAGAAATAAGTTAACTCAAATGCTTTAACCGTTTATATCAAAGATTTCACGTATTGAGAGAATAATAAAGTTATCGAGTACAATAAACTCAGGAGAAAACAATACCTACTAAAGCTTAAAAGTTATTCATTGTCACATACATCTAATTTTACTTATTTCCTAAACTATTCCTCTCTCGTTAATCTGCTTAATGCTATTGGTTTGCTTGCGTTTTTTTTATTGAAGTTATTAAATGTTCTTAGACTTTCTGAATTTTCTTATTTAAGTACGCATCAACATGATATCTCATTAGTCTAATTTAATAAATAATTGAATTCTCTAATTCAACTAATCGATCATAACCCATGCTTTATTAAGCACCTCAATGGAAACAACAATGAAAACTTGTCACGCAAATAGAAGGAGCACTGTTGGGCACTTTCTGAAATATTTCAATAGTATAATTCCTTTGCAAAACCCAAATAAATCTATCTGCGTAAAAATAAACAGAATAAGAGTGATTTGCGGAAAAAACCCACCGCACCCAACGTCAGTGCTTATACGTAAGCGTACTACGACGCGGCTCTCAATAAAATTAGTAACAAGTGTGATACTATCACTGGTAGACTAGATCTTTTTTTTTTTTTTTTTTTTTTTTTAAACTCTTTATTTGTTCCAAATTCAAAATAAATTACATTTCATTTTTAACCTAGGTGCTCCAGTTACTACAGTAACTTACCAGCCTTAATTGTTATGATATATATCTAAGTGTTTTTACATTGTTCCTGTCTTGGCAATTCAGTATTTTAAACAGGTTTTTTAAACCTGCATGTCAGTATAACAATTGATAGCTTAAAACTAAATAACTAAAACTAAATCTTATCTAAGTATAAAGGGAATTAATCGTTGCAATTGAGGATTGTAACGATTTTTGCCGGAAATTATTAATTATTTTGTTGGACATTTGTGCTAAAGTCTCAACATTCGAAATTCTATGTACTTCGGTAGTACTGTACCAGGGAGGCAACTTCAAAATCATCTTCAGAATTTTGTTCTGAATCCTTTGAAGTGCTTTTTTCCTGGTAGTGCAACAACTAGACCATATTGGCACAGCGTAAAGCATGGCCGGTCTAAAAACTTGTTTAAATATTAGAAGTTTATTCGTCAGGCAAAGTTTGGATTTCCTGTTTATAAGAGGATACAAACATTTTATATATTTGTTACATTTGGCTTGAATGCCCTCAATGTGATCTTTAAAAGTTAATTTTTGGTCAAGAACTAATCCAAGATATTTCACTTGGTTTGACCAGGAAATTGGAACTCCGTTCATAGTGACTATGTGACTACTACTAGGTTTCAAAAAGGAAGCCCTAGGCTTATGTGGAAATATTATAAGTTGAGTTTTGGAAGCGTTGGGAGAAATCTTCCATTTTTGTAAATAAGAAGAGAAAATATCTAAACTTTTCTGAAGTCTGCTGCAAATAACACGAAGACTTCTTCCTTTAGCGGAAATGCCTGTGTCATCAGCGAACAAAGATTTGTGGCAACCCTGAGGCAAATCAGGGAGGTCCGAAGTGAAAATGTTATACAATATAGGCCCAAGAATGCTACCCTGAGGAACTCCTGCCCTAACAGGTAGTCGATTAGATTTGGAATTTTGATAATTTACCTGCAGAGTTCTGTCAGTTAAATAATTTTGAACTAATTTCATAATGTAAAGTGGAAAATTAAACTTTTTCTATTTAGCAATCAAACCTTCATGCCAAACACTGTCGAATGCTTTTTCTATGTCTAGAAGAGCAACTCCAGTTGAGTGGCCTTCAGATTTGTTTGAACGAATTAAATTGGTAACTCTCAAGAGTTGATGAGTAGTTGAATGCCCATGGCGAAATCCAAACTGCTCATCTGCAAAAATTGAGTTCGTATTGATGTGAAGCATCATTCTATTCAAAATTATTTTTTCAAAAAGTTTACTTATTGAAGAAAGCAAACTTATTGGACGGTAGCTAGAAGCTTCAGCTGGATTTTTATCCGGCTTCAAAATTGGAACAACTTTTGCATTTTTCCATTTATCAGGAAAGTATGCCAAATGGAAACATCTGTTAAATAATTTTACCAAGAAAGACAAGGTACTCTCTGGGAGTTTTTTGATGAGGATATAGAAAATTCCATCATCACCTGGAGCTTTCATATTTTGAAACTTTTTAGTTATAGACCTTACTTCGTCCAAATCAGTCCCCCAGGAATCATCAAAAATATTTTCCCGAGAGAAAATATTCAGAAAATCCCCAGCAACCTGATTCTCAATAGGACTAGTAAGACCCAAACTGAAATTATGGGAACTCTCGAATTGCTTAGCAAGTTTCTGAGCTTTTTCCAAATTTGTGATCAAAATTTTACCACCTTCTTTAAGCGCTGGAATTGGCTTTTGAGGTTTTTTCAAAATTTTTGTGAGTTTCCAAAAGGGTTTGGAACTCGGGTCTAATTTAGAAACATTATTTTCAAAAGTTTTGTTCCTCAGGGCAGAGAATCGCTTTTTAATTTGTTTTTGCAAATCCCGCCAGATAACTTTCATGGCAGGATCGCGTGTTCTTTGAAATTGTCTCCTACGGACATTTTTAAGACGGATCAAGAGCTGAAGATCATCGTCTATTATAATTGAATCGAATTTAACCTCGCATTTTGGTACTGAAGCAGCTCTTGCTTCAACTATAGAAGTAGTCAGAGATTCAAGAGCATAATTAATTTCATCTTTGGTTTGCAAAGGAATGTTTGGATCGAAGTTATATTCCATAAATGTTCGATATTGCTCCCAATCAGCCCTATGGTAATTGAAAGTAAAGCTGTTGGGATTAGAAATTATTTCTTGGGATATTTCAAAAGTTACTGGAAGGTGATCAGAACCGAAGTCAGCATGGGTAACCAATTGGCTACAAAGATGACATGAATCAGTTAAGGCCAAATCAATAGTTGAGGGATTTCTTGCAGAAGAAAAGCATGTTGGGCTGTTTGGATATTGAATAGTGTAATAACCTGCAGAACAATCATCAAACAGAATATTACCATTGGAATTGCTTTGAGCATTATTCCATGAGCGGTGTTTTGCATTAAAATCACCAATAATAAAGAATTTAGACCTATGACGGGTAAGTTTCTGAAGGTCACCCTTGAGAAAATTCTTTTGCTGGCCTACGCATTGGAATGGCAAATAGGCAGCTATAAACGTAAGTTGTCCAAATTTTGTTTCAACAGAAACTCCCAAAGTTTCAAAAACTTTGGTTTCAAATGAAGAAAGTATTTTGTGTTTGATTCGTCTATGAATAATGATGGCAACGCCACCACAGAGTCCATCAAGACGATCATTTCTATAAATCAAGTAATTTGCGTCCTTCTTAACCTTATGGTCAGGTTTAAGGAACGTTTCAGTTATAACGGCAATATGCACGTTAAGAACTCTTAAAAAATTAAATAGCTCGTCTTCATTATCTTTAAGAGATCGAGCATTCCAATTTAAAATGTTTAATGCTTTAAAATCCATTACTGAATTTTAAAGTCATGACAATATTATTAGCAAATTTTACTCCAGTTTGAATAGCATCAAACATGGAGTTAGATTTAAGCATATCAGAAATCATGTCAATTAATGAATTCTGTAAAAATTCCATTTTAGGAGCAGTAATGCTTCCTAAGTCAAAAATGTCAAAATTTCCGTTAGAACGTTGGTTAGTATTTTGATTTCTACCCGCTGCAATAGCAGCATAGGTAGCTCCATTAACTCGCTGAACATTGTTAGCAGCGAGGGGAGTAGGTACAGATGAAACATTTGAAGCAGGGGTGATATTTGTACCTACGGGTACGAATGTAGAATTTGTTCCTCGCTGACCGTTGTTAACAGCAGAGGAATTTGTACCTGGTCGGAAACGTGGAGCGTTTCCTACCTGACGGTTAGAACGAGATTGTAGGATCGCTTTGCGAGTCTTACATTCCCCAAAATTGGATTTGTGGTTTTCACCACAATTTGAACATTTAAATTTCTTAGGATCTTCCTTCACAGAACAGTCGTCCTTTGCGTGAGAGGAATCACCACAATTCATGCATTTAGCTGGCATGTAGCAATTTTTAGTTCCGTGACCCCATCCCTGGCACTTACGGCACTGGGTGAGGTTTAGGAAATTTCCTCCAGTCTTCCTGAAGTGTTCCCACTTCACTCGGACATGGAGCATAAGGCTAGCTTTTACTAAGGCCTTAAGGTTGTTTAGTTCACTAGACTTGAAGTGAACTAAATAAAAATCATTAGAAATCCCGTTGCGCGAATCGCCAGGACGGGATTTCATTTTCATTTTGATTACTTGGAGTGGCACAACTCCAAGTAATTTTGCCAGTTCATCTTTGATCTGATCCAGGGATTCACCACTGGGCAGTCCTTTCATGACAACCTTGAACACACGTTCAGTTTTGGTGTCGTAAGTAAAAAATTTGTGCTTCTTCTCAGTAAGATACTTGAGAAGACATTTAAATCCGTCCAAGGTTTCAGCCAATACACGGCATTCACCCCGACGTCCAATTTGTAGTGAAAACTTAACTTTCACGAAATTCAAAAGTTCCATGCGAAGAGCATGGAAATCGGTAGTGGTTATCACAATAGGGGGAATCTTTTCCTTCTTGGCATTAAGCCGGGAAAGTTTACTAGAATTTTTCTTGGATGATGGATCATTCTCATCATCCGTGAGTAAATCAAATTGATTACTCAAATTAATTTCATCAGAAGGGGGGTCAAGAGTTTGCCCCTTTCTTTTGCGTTTAGGCGCCATGGCGGCAGTAATTTTTTATCCAAATCGACTTCCAAGCAGATTACTATAAGAATCTGAAGGATCGAAGAGGAATTTTCCAAATCGATATCCAAGAAGGATTACCTCGGGTAGGGTCCAAACAAGGATCGAAGAGGAATAAGAGGAGTTGAACAAGGTAGAGAATTTTTACAGGTTGAGCACTGAAAAGTGCGATTATGCGATTATCCAAATCGACTTCCAAGTAGATTACTATAAGAATCTGAAGGATCGAAGAGGAATTTTCCAAATCGATATCCAAGAAGGATTACCTCGGGTAGGGTCCAAACAAGGATCGAAGAGGAATAAGAGGAGTTGAACAAGGTAGAAAATTTTTACAGGTTTAGCACTGAAAAGTGCTGTTTAAATTGGTTGTAGCTTTAGGTAGTAGTAACACTTCCTTAAGCAAAATGCAAATAGATCCGCACGGCAAGAGAGCACGATGCGGACTGTAGACTAGATCTTTGGTTTTCTCATGCAGTGGTTCATCAGAAAGGGGAAGCTTAGTAATCCCCATTGCCTGCCCATAGCGCCATTGTATCGCGGCATGAGCCAGCAACGCTGGCCATAAACCCACCGTCTCCAACACTCCACTATGAAGCATGAAATTAAGCTCGCCCACCAATTGCAAGGTGCAAAAACTAGCCATGGGGAGGGACTTACAAGTACAACATATCATTATAACATCTAATGATTTCATAAATCCACAAAACAATCTTTTATAGCAATTAAGTGGAAGCAACCCTGCTACTAATGTCTATTTATCATATCAAATCTATTTCTTAAATATGTTTTAAGTTTGCTCTAGCATCATTTGTTAAATTTCATACCACTTATGGAAAAAAACATCAGTTTCGGTCAACTGTAAATTAAAGCCGTCCAAATTACATTGGCACACCCCTCATATTTCATGGTTTTGACATTTCATTGTTTATATGCATCACAAAAGTCTACTGTAGAACTCTGAAGTTGAACTGTTGCGCTAAGTGAAGTATTTTCAAAGCGGCAAAAATAGGCGGAAAGAAAATTTCTCTGCAGTTCCGAAATCTCATAGTCCGTGATTGCAAAAAAAAAAAACGAATCACAACGCAAATTAGCCGAAAAGTATGGGATTAGCCGTGGTGCAGTTCAGAAGATCTATTTCAAGTAGCAATTACTTGAAGTGTTTCTGATCAAGCTGGAAGTGGACAAAAACGAAAGTTATTCACCAACAGACACCAGGATAATCCGTTCGATTAAAAAAGATCCACGCATCACCACCACCACCACCACCAAAAAAGGCTGAATCTGTTGAATTTTGATCGAACCATTCACCATCGCATTGCTGAACATGGTTTCAAGAGGAATTTTTCTCGGAAGCTACCATTTAACAGCAAGGCCAACAAGAAAGAACGGCTGATCTTCGCAAGGAATCACATTAACAAGTTGCTGGAGTTCTGGAAACGTGACGGCGCCGACGAGGATTGAACCCAGGCTCTTTGTAGTTAGAGGCAATCACCAATGCTCTTTCTATTCCGGAATAACATGCGCACACACAACTTTACTACCTTCAATTCGAGTTTAAGTTTGAAAATATAAAAACGTTCTCCTCTGAATAGTGTCTCTTATTAGTGAATTATTCAATTATGCTGGATAATATTCCTTTACATTGCTAACAATCGACTGGAAAATTTTCTCCCAGCTTAACTTCCACTCTTCAAATCACTTTTTCATTGTCCAGCCATCGGACCTAACTCAATTGCTGTTGCTAATAGGATAGGCAAGCAGCTTTCAAACTGGTGGTCATGCTGGATAAGCTAGTAACTGTCATTAGTGTAAGTGGAAATTTAATACTACGAAGATTTGATTTCACACGATGAAAATCGATTTTCTCATCTTTGCTGCTGTTTGTTTTTCTCGTCAATAAAATAAGGGACAGGATGGTAAGCAACTGGATAGGCTGAGATGGAATGTGCAACCGTGGGTTGTTGATAAAGGGTGGTGACTGAAAATTTAATAACATGTAGAGTAAATTTTCCGATACAAAAAATATACGAAATTGTACATCACTTTTTTGAAAAAAAAAAATATACAACACCCCGTTCACACTTCAGCCTATATTACGTGATATAGCCTTTCTTGAGATCAGAATATATACATAAATATTTCACTAAAAATAATATGGATGACCTGATACAGGACCCGACTTTCGAGAATTTTAGTCTTCTCAATATGTTTAACGGTCCAAAGATACCAGGATTGGAGAATTATTTTTTATTTAATTTAAATTTTCTTTTCACAATTAAAAACAAAAAAAAATCATTCTTGTCGTCAACGTTCATTTCGGCATCCCTGTCAATTAGATTACTGTGATCCATTTGTCCTTGAAATCAGATTAATTAATAACAAAAGATCACAATCGGATTTTTAACATTTTAACAATTCACGAAACATGATCGGAACAGTGCAGCACATTGATTCCAAGTCTATTGAAAACATTTTCATGTAACCAGTCCATACAAAGCTCATTTCGTTTGGCTTCCAAAATGATTAATTTTTTGTCATCACCCGTTATCTAGCATTCAATGTAGATTTATCCTTGTATGCCATCCTTCGATGGGGTTGGGTAAAAATAAATAAAGACGGCGGGGCTGTTGGTGATAGGCGGTGATGTAATTTGCGTACTGTCTGGCTTACAACAGTGATTCGCAAGTGGCGAGGTTATTTAGGGTACCAAAGTGCAGTATAATGGATATAAATTGTAAATACATAATCATTAATTTCTCACCGGTTGGGACGTAACCTCAGTTAAAAGAACGTTAGCCATTCATGCATTTTACTTTCTACTGGGAACCGCTGGTGAAAGCTGATAAGAAATTAGCCTTTGTATATGGGACAAAGTCAAGGCCAGTATAATGCAACTAGTATACTAGTAAGCACTGAACAAAGATTAGGGAATGAAACCACTTTTAGTAGCGGTCACAGTAGTCGACGCATTTTCTGTGATAATCAGTTACCTTTGCTTACGACATTTACAAAACATACTATCACAATACAGTCCCACTATAAAATGTCATACCAATGTTTCACCCTACGACCAGGGGTTGAAACAGTGATTATTGTATACATTCACTTAATTGCCGTGGGCTACAGTCTGTTTGTTTGTCATGCTCTACGAGCGGTAGAGCAATATTCGAGAAAAAGAAAACTATCAAATTAATTTGACACTGCGATTACGTTCTTTAATTTTGTCTCTATTCCAACCATTTCTAATAAGAAATGAAAACACCGCCGAAGAGCGTTACGATTTTATGTTTTCTTTTTCTCATAAGGCCGTTATAAATAAAAAAAATCATGTCACCCCCTGTCACGAAGCACCAAGGGGCACACAAAATATTTATTCTCATTTTTCTAGCAAAAACTAATGTTCTGCAAAAGTTGCCTCGCTAAGACTAACAATATTCCTAAGTCACATATAAAAGCTGTGTCAAAAGGGCAGCCAAGAAAAAACTAAAGTTAAATTGATTAAATGAAGTGTACGTTTTGAACTTCTAATAAACCAAACATGAATTGATTTTGTTTAACTTAACACCTACCCCCGTAGGTGTTAAGTTAAACAAAATCAATTCATGTTATGTTTATTAGAAGTTCAAAACGTACACTTCATTTAATCACCCCCTTATATGGTTGAACAAATAGAGCATTTTATGAGACGTTTCTGGTTCAACTCATGAATGAACTTTGACAGGAGGCAGTTACCTAACGGCTGTGAGAAGCAATATCAATATCATCAAATTCTGGCAGGCAAACCAGATCCTGTCATTTCATAAAATGGACTATTAGATTGAAACCACGGTGTCATATGAAAACTATCTGAGAGTTTTCTTTCTATATCAAATGTTGTGTGCTGTGTGAGAAAGGTGATTGTCAAGCATGAGTATACGAACACAAACAGACTGTAGCCCACGGCAGCGAAGCCAATTTTGTAAAAAAAAACTCACCGGTTCAACCTCTGATCTGCTTAAAGGATGTTCATGAACCAAGTAGACACTATAAGAGGAGGTGTGAGTGTCTACGGTCCATAAACATTTCCAGAAGAAAAAAAAACAGATCAAACTCACATCACGTACGTTCATAATACATATAGAAAGTGATCATTATATGTTCAGTGTTGAAGTGAGGGTTTACAATGCCAGTAGCATTCCATAAAACAACGTCCCTTTCCTATTTGATTTAATCAAGCACCAGATTTCGAAATAGAGAAAGGATTTTTTAACACTTATGGGCCATTCGTGGCTTGTCCGATGATGTGATTTGAACTCGTGACTTTGGCGTGAGAACTACGGATGTTAACAACTACATCAGCACCATCTCCTGGGAGACATTTTTATGATACTTCAAGTTTGCGAGTCTAAATTTAAACAATTTAAATCCTAAATCTTAAAAAAACCAGCCAAGAATTCATTTAATTTTTTCCACGTCTGAACTTCTAGCATTATTAATTTCGTTGTAATTCTTCATTTCTTTACAGGTTATTTTTCAGAGTTTTCTCTCTCTTTAATGGCCCAGATCTATTTTGTCCATATTATTGAGAATAGTCTTTTAGAATTATCTCACAATTTTCTCAGAATATCTTTTAATCCTTAATCATCCTTGTATGAACTCGTTAGGAATCATGCTGAAAATTCTCATAGAAAACCTTTGAGAATATCCATCGGCAAAAGAGCAGGTCCACGCCATATGATGAATCGATCCATCTCGAACTTCTCCGATTTTTATAAAACTTTGCATAGTTGTTTATTAGTAATTTATTACTGCTTAAATACGGTCCTATTGAATCTTTCCAAAAAACTCTACATTTTTTAATAAATCGTAGCACGCAAACGTCACTTGTAATCGAAAAAATAATAATGAAAAAACTTGATCAATATGTTTTTTATTTAGTAAAAGCTTTTGAAATATTCAAACTTTTGAAAGCCTTGCGCTCTTAAAAATTGACAAAAGTCGTAAATTAACTACTATTGGTAAAATTTTTGTGAATTTGCAATGATTTAGAAATTTTGGCTCAGAAAACATTTTAAATGGTTTCAAATAATATTTTATAATCAAGAATAACAATAAAAAACATTCCAAATAAGCAAAATTATACCAAAAGTTTGTTTTACGATTTCTGTCAATTAATTAAGTGTACAATGATTAAAATGTTTCAGAAGTTTGCATTTTGCATTATCTTTTGACGTAGGACTACTGTATTGAGAGTCACATTTTGAAATAAAAAATGAGTCATGTAACGAAGATGGGGAAGTTTTAAAACGCATATTTCTCATAACCATTAATGGGAAGTATGTCATGCAATATGCCATTTGATGGAGAATTTATTCAGCAATTTTTTGGTTATTGTATAATTTTACTATTAGTGAAACAATTAAGAAATTTAACGAACAAAATATGAACATTTAGTGAACTAATCATAAGAGCGAACGGATGGGAAAAATATATATTCTCTCGCACGGACATCACTTTCTTGACAGCGGCACCGTTGGTGTGCGATTCAATCCCAGTCGGCGCCACCGGGATGTTCTGAGGCATAACATCTCCGATCACGCCTTCCTTCGGAAGGAAAGTGAAGTCGTTGGTCGCCGGTTCATGAGTTGATGGGTCGATAGGTAGGGTCCAGGTGTGGGAGCTGCCTCCCTGGCGTCGGTAGCATTGGTGCTCAGCACGGAAAACAAGATCGACGGAGAACAAAACATGAAAAAAAAACCCTTTCTAGATCTTACGTGAATTTGCCTCCCACAGTGCATTCTGGAAAGACTGTTCGGATCGAATCTCGATGATAACGACAGAATAAAGTTAGAGCACTGGAAATGTTCGTCCGCAAAAAGGTCTATCAATTCGCTTCCACCATCAGTTCAGGCCCGACAGTGGAGCAAGTAGTAGCGGAAATCTTCATCCATACATCACCTCTGCCAAATCGCTTCCACCATCATCATCAAGGTCCGTACTCTCAGGTCATACGATTTGCTCAGTTTGTGGGTAAAAACAGCACGGGGAGGAGGAAGGTGAAAAAACTCGTGGAAGCAAATTTAAATGGGCAAAACTCAGCTAGTACTTTTGTGTTAAATTGGGATACATTGGAAACGAGACCCATTCTAGTTAGAAGGCACCATTTAAAGGGACAAAACTGTCGCCTTCCAACAGCCTTGGACTGGAATGAAAATTTTCGACTGATGAGAGAGAAGAGATAACAAATTTTCACAATAGTTTGAAAATTATTGAAAAAAGCCAATAGTCAACAGTCAATCACACTGGAGGCTACTGCATTGATATGGTTTATGGGGAAAATATTCCGTTTTTTAGATGCAAACGATTCATCACTTACTTCGCCTATCACAACAAACTGGATAAAAACACATATGTTTGGAAAATAATTTACTACCGATAACGATGAAGAAATTTTATCAAATTTATATAATTTGCCAATTGTTTCCTAGCTAAGCATATGCTTTTTGATATTTATAGAATTTACAAGCTTGAACACATTTCTAAGCAGTAATTCCTTAATGAATCTTCGATTGCAATTGATGAAACATTTGCAGAGCTCATAGGCAATTTATATTCATTAAAACTTTCATTATAATAAGAACCCAATTGTTCCACGCACCACCTCTTTCGTTAATAACTTGGCTGCATTAATAATTTGGGCTAACTTTTCTACATAGTATGTTAAAAGAAAGTATTATTAAGCGTATTGGACGACAAGAACAGTGGATATGTTTTAAGAGCCGAGTTATTAATGAAAGAGAGAGTAGATGAAGAGTCAATCAATGTAGATTGGTCTATTTGAAAAGTGACGCGAAAATTTTTCAGCAACAATAATTCTTCAGTCGGTCCATTTGAGAAGGCAGCTCCTACACCTGGACCCTACCTATCGACCCATCAAACTTATGGAACGGGGACCAACAGCTTTGCCTCAGAGAATCCCGGCGGCGCTGACTGGGATTTAACCCAGGTCTTTTGAGGTAAGAGTCAATCACGCTTACATCTACACCACCGGTGCCATTATTTTCGAGCACGGTTGTTAAAATCTACCGTTTTGTCTGTCAGCAATAATTACCCTCGGATATCAGGGTTTATCGATAACTTTCCATATGTCACTTTTAACTAAAGTTTGTTCCATTTAAAATTTGGGTATCATTTTGTAAGATTTTTTTTCCACTTTAAGGGTTTTCGACATCCGAGGTTTACAAATGATATTTTGATAGTTTTGCCACATTTTTTAAATTTGCGCCTGATAATTGCTCAATTTTTGCTCAATTCTTTTTCGATGGGACGAAAATCTAAGCAGTTTGATCAGTTCCGAACTTTACTGACCCTGAAAAAATGGCAAAATTCTCTTCTGGAGATATTCTTCATTGTAAAGTTGTCCATTCATAGTCGCTCGCAGTGTTCGGAAAGACTCAAAAACTCAAAACTCATGTGTCAGTTTATATGCCTATGAGTTACAAAAATCATCAGCGCAAAAACCACGGATGAGCTTCCAAGTTCAAAAATTCATTGCTTCATATTTTGAAGCTATGTATTGTTTTTTTTTTTTTTAATTTATTTGATAAGGCTCAACCGAATTAACTTTACAGAGCCGAGGATTACTGTTCACTGTACAATACGTTTTAAAACACAATAAACATTTTATCTTCTGCTATCCAATAAGCCTCGTCCACCAGAACGGGAGCCGCTTCCAGTGTGGCAGATTTGCCAACGGGGGCAGAGCGCTTCCATTGCAGCAGTGGACGCGAAACGTTTTTGATGAAAATGAGAAACGCAGCTATCCGCTATCAAAGAGGACCTCCTTCGGATGGGTGATATCAGTTGCTTAGTCATTTGACGAAGGCATGGATCATTCTCATTTGAGAAACGCTTAATATTATTCAATTGAGTGTAACCTACACATAAACGGAGCTCTGGTCGATATTCCGGCGAAAAAACTAAGCCAACCCGACACCAACTTGACTTTTACTAAACCCCAACCCGATGTTAACCCGACATATACCCGACATAAACCCAAAATTGACCCGACAACAACACATTGGGTCGAAATTGACCATAATTATATTGATCCGACATCGGGTCGAATTGTCTGTCCATTTTGCTGGGTTTCTTCCATACTGCACTGTCGTGTATCAAATGATAGTGAGTTACTCGATTGACAGTGATGATGAGCTTCGAATGAGAAAGGGGCTCTTCAAATTATGGGCATGTGAGAATTCGTTTTCACAGAGTTGATTCAATGGTTGTATGGTTGTATTGGTGTATTGGTATAAGTTTGATTTTGAGATGTAATAGATTCACTTCCTCAACTTTGATGTTAGACGCCTTACAATGGTTGTCGGTGAAGCAAAGAATTGTATATTTGACTATGGTGTTCATTTTTAAAGTAGTTAACGGTTTGCTGCCTCGATATTTGTGTGATCGAATTGAAAGAGGAAGTGACTTTCATAGATATAATACTAGAAACGCGGTTGAAATAAGAACACCACATTTCTTGACTTGTGCTTCACAAAATTCATTATATTATAAAGGAATAAATGTTTTCAATTCGATGCCTAGACATATCAAACGTTTAGCAACACTTACAGAATTTAAAAGACACTGCATTTCACACGTTAAAACTGTCTTTTGAACAGTTATCCAGTGATTTTTTTATGAATTGACAAATTATGTATCTTGACGAAGTTATCTCTAACGGATTATTTTATATGGATAGCTGTCATAACGACTTTTTAATAATTATTGTAGCACTGCAAAAACTATTTCTGTTCGCCACGAGGGTGATGATGGATTTTTAATATATGATTTTATAGTAGATTAATTTAAAAAAAAAAAAAGTAGTCTACAAAGGTTTGAGCCTCGCGCGCGTATTACGGATATAGAGGACTGAATTTAACATTTGATAAAAAAAATGCAATTTTGAAGCTTATTTGGAAGATACTTTGAGTTAGTAGTAAGTTTTCTGGCAAATGTCGGGGGTTCGTGAGCATTCCTGACATTGCTGAAAATTATAATAGCATCATTGCGGGGTTGCTAGTGTATAGGATGCTTTGTTGATTGTTCATTAACTCTTGATTGCTTGTAATACTTATGAATATTTTAGGTGGACAAAAAGGCGAACTAAGAGGTGGACGCCTGAGCTTTTCCACATTTATATCGCTGTGAAGCAACTGTAAACTTTAGAGGGAATCTATATCTGTAACTGAAACCAGTTCGATTTTGTTTGCCAACCTGGTTAAAATGTCATATTCAATTATCTTAAAGATAAATCGTCCAGCTCAAACCTTTGTAGGGGTAAGAGGTGGGACCATCATCATCATCATCATCATCATCATCATCATCATCATCTTCAATCGAATCATATGGAAATTAACAGCACTGCGCGTGACACACATAAACAGTGGTCTCCTTCTGTCGACAGCCGAGTGAACACTGAAGCTATTTATTGTTATATTTTTTTTGCATCAGGCTACTAGATGCCAAATCCTCAATCGGTGATAACTTTCGGTTGCGTTGGTCGTCACCAACGAGTTGGCGGCTTCGGGCTCTAGCTGTTGTGGGTCTACTCACGTGTTTCACGCGCCGGTGTATCGTTCGGGGTAAATACGCCCCGGTATGCGTGGGGTTACCAGCCAGAACACCTTGTGACTTATTGCCTTGCGAAAACACTGTGATACGACGAACGGAAGATAATGCGCGACCAGGGTCCGACGGATGGTGAACTTTTCTTAAGCATGAGTTTTGCTTGACATATTCGCACGCTAGTTTATTCTCTCAGAGAGAATGAATGAGATTTGAGAATGATTTTCTGAACACTGGTCCAGTTCACTTCAGTGATGAAAACCTTTGTTTTCTTTCCACAACTGCAGATTCCCAGCCAAATCATCAACTTTCGAACGAATTTATCTGCAAAGACAAATTTGAACTTACCCTTGTGTTTGGCAAAATAAATTTGTTTGTTATTTATCCAAAGTCTATTTTTACGTAAGTTTCATTGTAAGTTTGCAACGTGAGTATGCAAAATTTGTTCACGTCTCTCGCGTTCCATCGTGTGTATGAATCCTGGTGAAATTTTCACCACTGAATGAACAATCCTTCCAGATAAAAACGCTGTCAACAGTTTCTTGCTACAACAACGCTACAAGAGACGCTACAGTAATTAAAAAGATGCGTCCAAATACTAACTGGAACAGACTTTACAAGTTAAATTTAACCCAGCACAGCCTCAGAGATCAAATAAAAATGGTTTAAGCTTGTAAACTGCCATTTTAGCCTGTTTTGCCTAAATGTTTTCTTAATTACTATTATTTTCAATGAAGTTGTTAAACATTTGTCTGTTAACTAATATATAGAAACTGTTCTCGATAATATATTTGTTGATTAAGCTGATAGAAGTATCACTTTACGTTTATCATCAATATTTCTAGTTTTTTAGAGATCAATAATAATTTTATCATACAAAATCTGATGGCTCTTAAAAACCTTGAAAGTAAAGGATCTAATTATCATTAATTCGTGGTCAGGTACACGGTAGCTTTCCTAAACGGTTTTGCTTTAAATTGTTGGCATCCATCCCATTTCGTATATACGGCCCCATTTGAAATATTTAAATAGTTTTAAGTTTATAGATTGTAAATATCTAAAAGAACTAGAAGCAAATACAATTGTACCATCCAATCACGATCATACGTCAACTTTCCGTTCGTGCCCCTAGGCACAAATACTTCTAATTTATTGTTTATTCGATAATATTGAATTTTGTTATTTTAATTTATAACACATTTTTTGGATTTCATTCACAACAATACAAAAAAATTGCTGTGTATATTTCTACCTTTCGGTGGCCTAAGAATCTTACATATCCCGGTTTCGTTTACTGTCCACAATCTAACACAAATGTCACCATAACATAACCTTTCATCGAGACGAAACATTGTGGAAACTTGCTTTAAAAAACGTGTCCTTCAAGAAAATAGGGGAGGTCAAGTTTTCCCGGTGATCAAATGTGTTCAGTTTATCCCCAACGTTTATCAAATATATTCTTCGGTTAAACTGTTCTGCTGCAAAAAAAATATCTTTCCATTACACTTCCATAAAGACGACGAGTTTCACTTAATTAAAGGGTGTCCACGATGAAATTGCCACACTATGAAATTGCTCTAACTTTTTAACCGTTGGGTAGAATTTAATGAAAATTTGGGTGGATTTAGTTCATAGTGCATTATTTACATCCTGCATGTTTTAAAGTCCTGTGATCAAAACTCGCGGAAATGGAGTCGAAAGAACAGCTCGTGCGTGATAAAATCTTGCGCATTCATCACGAGAACAAGGATCTCTCGCATCGTTCCATCGCTAAAACGTTGGGAATCGCGAATTCCACGGTGTCGCGAGTGATTAAGCGGTTCGAGGAACGGTTGACCACCGATCGGAAGCCCAGAAGTGAAGGAAAAAGTATTCCGTACAACACCAAAAATCACAACCGCGTAGTTGGGGCCTTCAACCGAAATCCGAACGCCTCCGTTAGGGATGTGGCTAAGAAGCTGCACCTAAGCCGAAGTTTTGTCCAGAAGGCCTAAACTAAGGCTGGGCTTCGAACGTTCAAGGTACAAAAGGCCCTTAATCGCGATGAGAAGCAGAACAAGTCCACCAAAACCCGTGCCAGGAAGTTGTACCTCAACATGCTGACGAAAGTTGAATGCTGCATCATGGACGACGAAACATATGTGAAGGCCGACTTCAAACAGATCCCCGGCAACCTGTTTTTCACGGCCAAGGATAAGTTTAGCGTTCCGGAGCATGTCCGCACTCAGAAGATGTCCAAATTTGCGAAGAAATTCCTGGTTTGGCAAGCCATCTGCACGTGCGGGAAGCGGAGTGCACCTTCCGTGACCCAGGACACGATGAACGGACAGGTGTACATAAAAGAGTGCCTCCAGAAGCGGCTGCTTCCTCTCCTGAAGGCCCACAACGTCCCAACAATCTTCTGGCCGGATTTGGCCTCATGCCACTACTCCAAGGACGTGCTGAAGTGGTATGCGGACAATAAGGTCAATTTCGTGCCGAAAATGTTCAACCCTCCCAACACTCCAGAGCTCCGCCCCATCGAGAAGTACTGGGCGATTATGAAGCAGCACCTTCTTAAACGACCTAAGGTAGTGAAGACAGTCGAGGAACTGAAGAAAGTATGGGTTTACATGCAAAAAACGGTTGATTCACAGGTTGTGCAGAATCTTATGGCCGGGGTTAAGGCCAAGGTGCGGGCATTTGCGTATGGACTGTAAATAAAATACGAGTAAAATGGTAAAATGAAGTTTAATAGTTATTTCTCAATCCCTGAAAATTTGATGGCAATCGGATGAAAACTCGAATTTTGCGAATCAATTTTGTGTGTGGCAATTTCATCGTGGACACCCTTTATATATCCAAATAAAACAAACATGATTCATTATGTGATGTGACCTGCCCTCCAATTGTTGAAATTTCTATCTAAGCGGAAGTGATTTATTTCTAATTGGTAACGGATGGCCGATTTTATCACTGATCATTTATTCTTAACCTTCGAATTAGGATAGCGATAAAATGCTGAACAGATGCCAACCCAAAACCGAAATGTGTCTCTTCTCTGAATTGTAAATCAAAGATCCTTTATATTTCAATTTATGTGGGAAATTGATTTTTACCTCTTCGCTTACAAATCGATGGTCCTTCCATTAAAACCTTTATTGCATGGATCAGTCAATAGATATGATTTTGATCTAAAATTGTATACAATGCTTCTAAAAAAACTCATGCTTCTTTTTATTAATAGGGATTTCAATACTACTCGCAAAAATCCATTGCAAGAGGCTAAAATTAGCTGAAAAAGAAAATTTCACTCAGCAATAAACCTAATTCTAACTGCAACGTACCATCATTGTGGTAAGGTGTAGAGAAGTATGGAAAATAAATGCCCGTTCTGCAAATACAGAGTATTGTGTACATTTGATAAGGGGTGGTCCAATAAACACACTTATCTCAACCTTAAGCATGTCTATTTTTAGACGCCTAGCAAAATTTAGCCAACCAACTATCGGGTGCGTGTGCTGGTGTGCGAATAAATACAATCGATTTGAGTTTTTTTTTCTTTTGGCGGGCAAATTGCAATTTACTCCTACTTGTATGATGATTGATAAGATACTGACCGGTAAGTGAGTTATCTCAATGGTCAGTGTATCAGTGTGACAAACATATGCTCTGACTGGAAATTTACCAGACTAAAGAACGTTCGACTTATAAGGACTAGCATTCCCTAAATTGAAGTGATTGAGAAAGACACAAACCATTTATTCTAAAATTGTATTCCAAACAAACAACAGACAAGTAAAGTTTGGTAATCAAATATTGGTTTTCCAGGATTGAGCAATACGATATCCAACAGAATGTGAAAATGAGTACTGATAAAATATTTGCCCATCTGCGAACTTTTCTGGAGAACATGACTTGTGAAGTGGAAAGATGAGAATCGTAAATAAACTTCAAACGGTACTCTCCCATAAACAGTAAATTACCCTATGTCTACATACAATATTCATTAGCAAATATTTGCTTTTTGGAGAGTGCCAAAAGTGTAAGTCGACGTGGTTATAAAGGCTAGGGGTAAAGTACTCTATTCTCGTTTCTTTTGCGATTGTAAGTTTTGATGACTTCTGTGTACAAAAGGATATCATTGTGGTTACATATAATTGGCCATTCTATGTGGTAGGGACGATGCTGGTAGGTGACTTAGAATGCTTTCACTTAGATAATAACGAATTTTGTGCTTATGAAATTTTATTAATTGAATACAAGCGTATTTCATTTTTGAAAAAAAAAATTTACAGCCAACAGCTACAGTGTCTTATCTGAAAGTATTTGTCCGTTGAATCAATGATTCAATCCTTCAGCACAAGGCGTTGGACCGTTTTAAATCGAGAATTACTAGAAAAAGCATGCAAAGAAATGAAACCAAGCTGCTCTTTGCATGGTATTTTTCTAAGACTAAATGGCGCGGATAAGGGAGAAACAGATAAACGAATTAGGGTAGGAAGATATAAAACGCTCCATGTGTAAAACCCTCCTGGGCAAAATGCCTCCTTGAGCACAACGACCACGTTGCATTTCTACGAATTCAGGATTAATAAAAATACAATACTGATGGGTAATCCAAGAATTTAATGGAATACCTCTGCTCTGCAAGTTTCATATCGGAAGTATTTAATAAAACTAAAATCCTAAAGATCACCCTTCCGGTGAAATTGTTTACGACATTTTGGTAAGTATACATATGTTTATTCCATCTCTGTACTGTATAAGATATCTAAAATTAATGCTCTGGGGCTTTGGTGAGTGGTGTTCTATCCGTTTAGAATAGAGCCATACAGTCTCTTTGTTGTGGGAGCATATTAGTTGATAGATGGGGCATATCCCAAGTAACAATTTTGGTTTTATGAGGGTTCTGTAGACCATGATGTAGACTTGTAGCATGCTTTAAAACCACTATAAAACATTCAATGTTACTTGGGATGTCGAAAAAAAAAACTTAACTTCTATGTTAACTGCCACTGAAGAAAAATTAATGATTACAGGTTATTTCTTATTCCCAAAGCAACGGATATACGTGATTATTCCGTTAGTTAAAGTGAATCCGGTAAAAATATAACTGTATAGCTATATTTTCCTTAAGGAAGAGGTGTATTATACCTGTTTACCCTAACTGACAAAACCCATAAGCTGCAAACTTCCTATCGATGCATGTAATGCGATGATCAATCGTTATGACTCAACCATCATTAGGAAGCTATGGCTATCTGCATTCACTTGTACTAGGTAGAAACCTGATTGGAAATCCTCATATCATAGTTATGTGTCCCATCCATGAATTTTGCAAAGTAATCAACAAATAATATCTCGTCTGACCACACATACCGTTCAATTTGACACATCAGTTTAATGTGTACTTCTGAGTGTATTCTCTTTATGTGTGGGCACATGAACATTATGTGGAATTCCATATGGAAATTTGCCAATAAAAATGTGTGGAATATATTGCGTGTACTCGAAAAGGTCAAGTTAATGCGTTACTTTGTATGTTAAACGTTTAACAGGCATGATTGAAGTTCCGTTGTACTAATTTAATACAGTACCGCAATCGACGAACTTGATTAAAACAGTACAACGCTACTACAATGATATCTGTCGATAGTATTAGAACATTCCAGCATCAGGGAATGTGGTATTGTGGGAATTGTGGTATCTAACGCTAATTGAGTGCGCTCAAAACAACCTACCGAAATGGAAACAGGAATATTTAAACTAGGTAAAGCAAACTTCTACCATATCGCAGCAAGAAAAGATTTCCTTCGAAAGGTCTCCAGACATCTCGTAGTGATGGTATCTGAAGCCAACGATATTGAGAACACCGGATCGTGGTCAGGACACGACATTGGCGCACACCGCCACGCTCCCAAAATGTAAATATTGCTACATAAACGGTGAATCGAAAAGAAAAGATACTTTTACAATTCGACAGTGAGCATGCATAAGGGCCTATACGCGATGATCGATTCTCTTCGTCGATTTTCTCTTTTGTTAATAACTCGCTAGATTTAACGTTTCTCGGTGCGTTTGCTGTTGCTTTTGATAGCCAATACAACCTAATACAAATGCTACTCTGCATTGAACAAATTCTAGAAAATTGTTTCGCTTAGCTGTAGCAATGCAAAGAGAAAATCGATGAAGAGAATCGATCATCGCGTATTCGCCCTTATGCATGCTCACTGTCGAATTGTGTCAAAAATTCTGGAAAAAAATCATTTATGCAGTTGTGGATTTACTAGAAAAATACGTTTCTCATTTATAAAATAAAAAATACAAATTGTGTATTCAAAAAGAAAAATATAAATGGATGTCTATGCCTTATACGTTTGCTGTTTGTGGCGGTGCCTAGTAAGAGACCATTACGAAAATTGCGAGTAATATCGTTTGTGCTAGGAAAATCTGTTTCTAATGTAATAAAACTTGAAGAATGTGGAATTCAAGGCATTTTTTACATTATTGGAGTGGTTTTAAGCCAGTTCATCACTTTCAAGGCCTTATATATTTTCTGTTTGTTGCGTTGCTTTATAACCGACGTCGTAATCATGGTGAATAATTGTTAGTCCGTTGGTAAGATTGGTGGCCAGGCTAAAATAGCATCCAAAGAATTGAAAAATTAACAACCTGTAGGGAAACATAATGATAAATAGCCAAATTGTTCACTATATTTGTGGCGTTATCGTAGCCAGGAGTTAAAAGCTTATTTGAAAGTTACAATATTTCTTTCACATAATTGGAATGATTGAGTAGTTAATTTTTTAATAGCTGTGGTTATAGCATAGAGGTAACTCTAAGACCACTGGGTCCCGAAGAAAATCATTATTATTTTTGGCTCACTCAGTACCAGAACAACGGTCCCAAGCAGTCCCAAGCTATTTCACTCACCCCTGCATGTTCTGCATGAATCCACACACCCCTGATGTTATCTGTCAAACTTTCATAGCGAATCAAAACAAACATAGTGTAGTAATAGAATTTCAAATAGAATAGGGTACGTTAATCGTTTGCTTGGGACCAATAGGCTACTAAAGTGGTGAGCCAATTTAAAATCGTTAGTTTCGTATTGATTGTTGGTTATAGTTTTTCATCGCGAGTGTACGAGCCCAACAAGCTCAGAAATCAAGTTGCGCGGTGTACCACGATTGAACTGTATGTATTGATGTATTTTTTTATAATAATATAATAATAAACTTGTAAACGGCTGGACAATGTGTACCATCGATACTTCGCGTATCTGCAGGTATAAAATTGACCCCAACACCTCTGTGGGCGTGGTCACTTAGCCTCTTGTCCAGTTACTCCTATCCCTACCTCCCCGCGGTTCCGGCTGGGGTACGAGTAACCATAGGAAAGATCGGGTCACCAACCTCGGTGGGACCTTGGTCGTATGCTGACAGGGAAGGGGGGACTCCTCTCTCCGGAGAGTGCAGTCTTCGAGCGTCTGTTCTACATGTTAGGAGCGGCTGATCAATGTCCTGGTGCCAGCGTGGGTGCACGATGGTCCTCCGGCGAGACAATGGGGTTGGTGCAGGCCCTGCAAGCCAGCCGTAAAAAAAACTAAATTATAGGAAGCAAGCAATAGACCCAGGCGACGAAAACGGACTAACGATTGGACACTCGGAACATGTAACTGCAAGTCTTTGAATTTCTTGGGAAGTACCGCATTCTTTCCGATTTATTGAGGGTCTGCAAGATCGACATTGAATGCATGGTCCCCTACCAGAGCTGCAGCAATACACTATAGCTCGGCACAGCTTTCTTCGTGATGGGCGAAATACAGAAGTGTGATTGGGTGCCAATCGTGGCCAATCGATAGCAGAATGTGAAAGTTGAGGATCAAACTCCGTTTATTCAATGTCAGTATAATCATCCTGCACAGCCCTCACTTAGCAAGTGATGATGACGATAAAGACGCTTTTTCCGCGCAGTTGGAACAGGAATACGAAATCTGCCCAAGCCATGACGTCAAAATCGTTATCGAAGATCTTAACGCTCAGGTCGGCCAGGAGGAGAAATTCAGACCGGTTGTAGGAAAGTTCAGTGCTCACCAACTAACGAACGCCAACGGCCTCAGACTCATCAATTTCGCCGCCTCTAAGAACATGGCCATACGTAGTACCTACTTCCAGCATAACCTCCCATATCGGTACACCTGAAGATCACCGCAGCAGACAGATTCGCAAATCGACCATATTTTGATCGACGGAAGGCACTTCTCGGACATTATCGACGTCAGGACCTATCGCGGCGAAAACATCGATTCAGACCGCTATTTTCTAATGGTTAAGGTGCGCCAAAAACTTTCCGTTGTCAAGAACATTCGATAACGACACCCGCCACGGTTAATTAATAATCACTGAAGCTGCCCGAAGTCGCAACTGATTAGGCGCAATGCCTCGACGCAGCATTGCCGTATGAAGGAGAGCTCACCGAAGCTCCTTGAGGACTGCTGGAAACACGTGAAAGCAGCCATTAACGGCGCTGCTGAAGGTGCCATTGGGTTTGTGGAGCGGAATCGATGGAACGATTGGTTCGACGAGGAGTGTCAGACGGTTTTGGACGAGAAGAACGCAGCGCGGGCGAGGTTGTTGCACCAAGGGTCCCGTGAAAATATGGAGCGATACAAACAGGAGCGAAGACAGCAAAAACATCTGTTCCGGGATAAGAAGCATCGCCTAGATGGAGTGCGAAAAAATGCAACAACTGTATCGTTCTTACGAAACGCGCAAGTTCTACGAGAAACTCAACGCATCCCGCAAAGGCTTCGTGCCACGAGCCAAAATGTGTCGGGATAAGGAAGGGGGTATCTTGACGGATGAACGTGAGGTGATTGAAAGGTGGAAGCAGCACTACGAAGAACATCTGAATGGCGCAGAGGCAGAGGACCAAGGAAGCAGGAGGAATGGATTCGTCGGTACAGCGGATGAGAGAGACATGCCAGCTCCCACGATAGGTGAAGTTATGGATGCTATCCGAAAGCTTAAGAACAACAAAGCAGCTGGTAAAGATGGTATCGGAGCGGAACTTATTAAAATGGGCCCGGATAAGTTGGCCACTTGTCTGCACCAACTGATAGTCAGGATTGAAACTCGCTAAGGACTTCGACAAGGGGTGGGGTAAACTTCACCATGTACTAAATGTACCATGTACAAGACGCTAATAAGACTGGTAGTTCTCTATAGGCATGAGACGCGGACGATGCTCGAGGAGGACCCGCAAGCACTGGGTGTTTTCGAACGACGAGTGCTTAGGACCATCTTTGGAGGGGTATGTGAGAACGGGGTATGGAGGAGAAGGATGAACCACGAGCTGGCGCAACTCTATGGCGAACCCAGTTAGTCGCGAAAGATGGACGGGTACGATGGGCGGGACACGTTGTAAGAATGCCAGACAACAATCCCGCAAAACATGTGTTTGCCTCACATCCGGCCGGTACAAGACGCAGAGGAGCACAGCGAGCAAAGTGGTTAGACCAAGTGGAGCTAAATCTAGAAAGTGTGGGACGGTCAAAAAATTGGAAACAAGCAGCCACGAACCGAGTTAGTTGGCATAACATTGTGACGCAGGTGCAATATAAAGGGACGTCGGACCAGGAAAAGTAAAGTATATAATAATAATAAGATACTCAATGAGAAATTCATATTGTTCAGTCCGTGCACCGGCAGCGGGCTGAAATTTGAAGAAGAGGAGGAATTTGCGACAGCCACGAAGACCACCAATCAGAGCGCAGCAGCCGAACCAACGCAGATATAAAAACACGCGCTGCTGTGCGCTCGGCACCCAGTTTTACGCAAGTCACGAAAGAGTAAACATCGAGCCGACGAGACAACCCGAAGAAGAAAACGAATCGCCAGCAGCAGCAGCAGCAGTCGGCCGCGAGATCGACCTGACCCGAGCAGTAGCAGTCGGTCGGCGACAGCTTGGCGCGGCGCAGCAAAATAGCAACAATAGCAGCAGCAGTCATCGTCGTTCGGTTCCAATCGGCAGGGCCCGATTCCCGCACGGCGTACTAGTGTTAGTGTGTAGAAACGAAGAGAAATCAATGTAGAAGAAAAAGTGAAATAACAACAACATGAACAAGTAAAGAAGTGTGTGTGCCTATGTGTTCTGCTCCGATACTTGCTCCCTTTCCATTTGCCACGACCACAACCAACCGGCTCTTTTCAGAGCCAATAAGAGTTTATGTTTTGAATGTTCCGGCCAACCGTGGCCACCTTGGAGATCCATCGTTCCGCCAGCCTTGCGAGGCATCCCAGAGAGGAAGCATGAAGCTTCCGAGGCAGCCAGTCACCAGACCTGCCACCACCGAGAAGGCAACCATCGGCGTTGTCCATCCGTGGCCCAATCCCACAGGGGGAGCGGGCACCTATCCGAAAAATCACCACCCGAGGAAAAGTATGAGCATACAGTCCACTGGCATCCTACACATATTTAAAGTTTATTCTTATGGAATATTTTGAGATGATTACTTATTTCCTCCAAAAGGTCTCCATAAATCCCGTGGTAGTAGCATCCGAAGCCAGCGATTTTAGAAACACCGGATCGTTGTCAAATCATGCAAATGCGTTTTCGTGCTGAGACGTTTCGATCAACAAACTCTTTAATTCCACGCATTTTTTCTGCTTTCTGAGATACAGAATCCTCTCCCCTACCAACAGTTAACGTGACTGTTTCCTTGATAGTACCATAAATTTCTTTGTCTAATACCGTTATAGTCTTGTTTGTTTTTTTTTGTCATAAATGTTTATCAAAAATTCAATAAAATATCGCCCTGATGTATTTTACCAAGATGTGTCAAATTTGTCAAGGGTTTTCACCATTTCTACCGTGTCAGTAGCTCATTATTTGTTGTCACCGGTGCAATTACTCATCTTAGCCCCTTATGGTACAAGTTAAGATATATGATCAAGCAGCAACTGATGTTAAAAAGGGGAAATGAATCAACGGCAGGAAAATCAAACATAACACACTTGATGACGGTGGGAAACGGTGCACATTTCACCGCGGTTTTGTGCAATTGAAAAGAGCTTCATAAATATTATGTCTGTTATCGACAACGGTTGATGCAGCTTGCTATCAGTGGCTACTTACACTGTACTTATCTACTCTGTCTTATTTGTACGTGTGAGAGATATTTTTTTTTACGGTAATGATGTGCCGTAAATACCTGCGGTTTACAATCAATATATACTGTGGGGCCCCCAGACGGTATGTATGAGACAGCGATCCAACACTAACACGGCTTTTCAGACGAGTGTTTTTTTTTGGTCCCAGTTAATCGATATAGAAGAACTTAGGGTGGGGAGCCAGTAATGGCGGAACTACGATATTTTATTTATTGAAAAATAAATAAACATACTTCCAACCAGTGCTGTAAATTCTCAAAATCATTTGAGCATTTTTGATGAAAATGAGAAAAGTAGCTTTTCGCTATCAAAGGGGACCTCCTCCGAATGGGTGATATCAGTTGCTTAGTCATTTGACGAAGGCATGGATCATTCTCATTTGAGAAACGCTATACACTGGAGTCGCTTTTTACGCGGTTTTTTTTTACACTGTTTTTTTTTTACGCGGTTTTTTTTTACGCGGATTTTGGAATTTACGCGGTTTTTTTTACGTGGATTCCGGAATTTACGCGGTTTTTTTTACGCGGATTTTGGTTTTTTTTTACGCGGATTTCAGAATTTACGCGGTATATCGCTTTTTACGCGTTTTTTTCTTACACGGTCTTTTTTTACTCGGTTTTTTTTTACGCGGATTTCGGAATTTACGCGGTTTTTTTTACGCGGATTCCGGAATTTACGCGGTTTTTTTTACGCGGTTTTTTTTTACGCGGGACGTATCACCCGCGTAAAAAGCGACTCCAGTGTATATCATTCAATTGAGTGTAAACTACATACAAACGGAGCTCTGGTCGACATTCCGGCAAAATAGCGAAGCCAACCCGACACCAACCTGACTTCTATCAAACCCCAACCCGATGTTGACCCGACATTGGCCCGACATAAACTCAAAATTGACCCGACAACAACACGACATTGGGTCAACATCGACCTTAAATTAACCTTACATTAATCCGACATCGGGTCGACTTGTCTGTTCGGGACCATTTTGCTGGATTTCTTCCATACTCCACTGTCGTATATCAAATGATACTGAGTGACTCAATTGACAGTGACAATGAGCTTCGAATGAATAAGGGGCTCTTCAAATTATGGTCATGTGAGAATTCGTTTACACAGAATTGATTGAATGGTTGTATTGGTTCATCTTCAATCGAATGATATGAAAATTTACAGCACTGCTTCCAACAATTTTTATATAGCAACCATAGATTCCAATCCCTAGAAAACTCGTCTTCCAATAATAAGAACACTGTTCCAGTAGGTATGGTAGTTTCTAACTTTGATTCCTATAATAGTGGAATGCATTGGTTTCTAATGTATTCCTCTATTATAGGAACACTATCGCAACTATAGGTGCACAGAAATTCAAATATTAAGAAAAAATAATTGTGCTCTATTCAGCTCATTTTGTGGCTTATTTGAAGTTTCAAATATGACAATTTACGTTTTGTAAAGAGAGTTACCGATGACAATAAATTTAACAACAAAAGCCTCTTACTACAACTATAGGGACACCACTATTACTGGAACACTTACCCTAATACGAAGGCAATCTAACTTTTTTTTTATTATCTACTGAAAATAACCACTAACGCTAGGCCATACGGAACCGAGCGGGTGCGTCAGAAAACCAGCAAAGCGAATTTTTTTTCGGAAGTATGAATAAGGTTTTCGCTGTGCTCCATCAATCGTCTGAAGCACTGGGCCTTTCAAGTAAATCGCAGTAAGTGCAATCTGGAAGGGAAGAGAAATTGGTTTGAGCACCGTCGTGTCAGGCTACTTTGAATTATATCATGTTATCAAACTTTAACAATTATTCAAATTAAGTGTGTTAATTTTAAGATCAGGCAGAACAGGTCTGCAGAAAAGTACTTCTACGGAGATATTTGATCCGAAATAATGTATCGGTTATCATATTGTCCATTTCCCATGATAGCATTTCCAACCACGCCTGCGTTAAATATTTTAAAATTGTTTTCGCCCTGACCAAAAAATAAAAATGAATATTGTCAAAGTTCTATCGTCACTAGTGTGTCCATATGATATTCTATTGATCAATGTCATGCCAACTCGACAACTGGTTGACAGCATCCTCCCAGATTTAAATGAATCTTTGGGAATATACAGACTTCGTCCACTTAAGGTTCAATTGCCTTTTCGAAAAATTCAAAAGTAGTTCGTTTCGACGCATCATTTTAGATTGCAGAAAGCTCACGATAAAAACTGCTTTTGAATTTTTCAAAAATATATCAATGTAATAAAAATAAAAAGAGACTACCATTTGAAATGGGAAAACATTTATCCATATTAGGGGAAATGTCTCTAATGTTGGCCTATGGCTCTAAGATTGGGCCCATCGCTAAAAATCTGCTATTTATCAATTTTATCTAGATGAACGCGTTATTGGGACGTTACTAATGGATATTTTTGGTTGCTATTGAAAATTTAGTCGATTGCTGAATTTATGTATGGGCCCAAATTAGGACACTTAGGCCGACATTACTTGCATTTCCCCTATTTTACAAAAAACTGTAACAAAAAAAGTTGAGCATTTTTCATTTTTCTTAAAATCCCCAAAAACCCAACACCAGAACAAAAGCAGTAAATGCAGTTTAAATTCAAGTTTACCTAGCTCCTAATGAAAAATGTACGTTGGTTAATATATATTCGGTAAGTTGCGATGGTACAGTACACAAGACACTGAAGAAGTCTGCACATTGTAGATGACATGCGCATATCTGTCAAGCATAAGCAGTGGAATTACATTATTTATACAGGTATTCTACTATAGACGCTAGCATTCATCACGATGCAAATTTATTTTAAAAGTAATTACTGGTTTTACCTCAGTAATTCTAAAATTTAATGTAAAAAATTATGAAACTTTGCGAAGGTACAGACTTTGTCTTCTTAAGCAACTTTGAATACTTATTTTCCATGAAAAAATGTAGACTCCCATTTGAAATGGGTTCAACTTGTTTACATTTTCTTTTATCTATAAATTGTAAAATAACACTTATAAGACCTTTATCAATTTCGTCAAATAGCAAACTGTAGACAATTTTCAAAACTTTAAAAAAAAAATCTTGTAAGCTTTCCGTTAAGCATTGGGTTATTATTCACAAATTTGGTCATATACGCCAACAACAAAATTGGTATTATTGTAGTAAACTTCTTTCCAGTTCAATGCTAGTCTCAGCCAGCAGTTCTTTTTCCACCCCTGGGAGTGTCCTCCTATTCGATAGAATTTATGGCTCATACCCCGTTCACACTACAACCTATATTACGTGATAGAAAGTATATTGATATCAAACGTCATACATATTTCCAGTAAAAACTAGATGTATTGATGTTGATATCAAGATAGGTTAATCTCGTAATAAGATTGTAGTGTGAACAGGGTATGAGCCACTAATTTTATCGAATAAGAGGACTCTCCCACTACACAATCATCGTGGATGAGTTTTCATTTAAATTTCGCAGAGGTGGAAGAAGAACTGCTGGCTGAGACTAGCATTGAACCGGAAGAAGTACAGGTACACCTCGATATAACGTAACTGTCAATTTTGATTTGGATCGTCGATTTCTCGCATCATTCAAACAAGCATAGTAACAACACAATCGGACAGATCAAACAATCTCCCAACTATTGGTAATGTTGATTTGTATGATTGAATTGTTATTTACGAAATATCGACGATTGAACTCAAGTGTGACAGTTGCGTTATATCGGGGTATACCTGTATGCTAGTTGATCCATTTTCTACAAATGGTAGTTACACAACAATAATACCATTTTTTTATCGCAGTGTATGATCAAAATTGTAAATAATAACCCAATGGTTAACGGAAAGCTTACAATATTTTTTTTTAAGTATGGACAATTGTCTACAGTTCACTATTTGACGAAATTAATTAAGGTCTTATAAGAGTTATATCACAATTTATTGATACAAAATGTAAACAAGTTCAGCCCATTTCAAATGGTACTCTAACTTTTTTTTTACACAAAATAAGTATTCAAAGTTGCTTAAGAAGACAAACAATTATGTTCCTCCATCGGCAATCATCCAAACTAAAACCGGCTCCCTCTTGTACTGTAATCATGGATGGCACAAGGGTTGAGTGGTCCGCCGAAGTAATCTATCTCGGGATGTTGACAAAAAGCTCCTATTCCGCTCGCATGTAGACAAAAACCGTAGCCAAGTGTTCCGCCATGGTTAGGTGTCTGTATCCGTTGATTTGCCGCAGATACCGCCTCTCAAGGGTGAACAAACTGCCTGTCTACAAACAAATCATAGAACCTGTGATTATCTGCGCATCATTCAAAGTTTAAAAAAAATATCTACTATTTCTAATTAGCGCAAGAGCTTGTGCGATTACGAAGCTGCGATCTACAAAAACTTCTTGGAAGTAAAATAAGAGATTTTTGAGAAATTTGTGCAACAGCTAAAATCAGTGCTAAGTCTCAACATGTGGCTGCGAAATACATGCGTATTTCCCGGAAGCGCACGAAGGATCGTCATTCAGACGGTTCCCTGAAATGACCCAAGAACGCTGCTGAGAGAGCTCGATGTTACATGAAAGCAGTCAGAGGTAATGCGTCGCCATCTACTGATTGAGACGCTGGAAAAAGCCGTTCAACTTGAGGCAGGAAATTTTTAACAACCTTTGGAACCGCATACGTTCGACACTTAACTATGATGTTTCCTATCAAAACATTGAATATTTTCAATTAATGTTGTACTAAGCACCTACTTGCCCCGTAACGTGGGTAGATCACCTTTTCGTGGTACGTTACGGGATGTAAGATTTACAACCGATTCCTAGTCCTGACTTCTTCAAACTAAGGGAACAGGTTTTTTTTTTCAGTAATCAAAAGAACACATCCTTGTTACTTTTTATGCCTTGTTGATAGTGATAAGTCCTCGGGTTGCCTGGACCGAGGATGATCTTGAAACAAGGAAAAAATGAGTTAGTTAGTATTCACCTATGCATGTGATTCCTAATCTTCTATTCGTTGTTCCCTAGTTTGAAGTGGTTAAGACTAGGGTTCTGATGCATGGTCTTTATCGGTTTCATAGCTTGTTTTTGTTGTTAAGGAATCCAATTTTGACTGACAAAGGGGCGCGCCTTTGGAGGGTGTTTCAACACTCCGAAGGGTATAAATAGCGGAACCTTTCAGTTAGAATCGATTCCGTGCGATGAAGGCAAGAATGACAACTGTATCAAAACCGAATACTTCATCATTTCTCAATAGTGATGAAGTAAAACGACATGCACTAAACTAAGGACACGGGATATACTACAATAGATCAAATTACTGGTCGCAGTGGTGTTATGTCCCGAACAGAGGAAAAAAAAAGCACCTACTTATTGGAAACCGAACGTTTGATTTGAGAAAAGTGACAATTCTATTTTGCATGATTCTACTAACACGCTGTATAGTACATAATGATGATGCATGATCTTTTTTTTTTGGTTCGAACAAGAATATGGGTGAATATATCACGATTTAAGCAATCTTTCTCGAAAGAAAAGAGAGCAAAGAATAATGAAAGTTATGAATTAGAAATATATGTTGTATATATGGGGTTTAATCCATTCTATGGGGTGTTTAATATGCTTCAATTAAACAACTAAATTTACATTCCATTAATTCAATTACAACGCTTGCTATTTGATAGATTTTTAAAAGGCACAGGTAAAGAATTTAAGTTCGCTTAAATAAAAAAAATCAAATAAATTGTTCCTTTTGGAGTTAAATTTCTAACCCATTTATTTTGTTATAATTCAATAATATATTTATATTGTTGAATAGAACAGCAAAAATAACCTCATAATTCTACGTTTTTTTATGTTTTGTTCTTCAGGAAAGATTTAGATATTGCCGCCTATGGACATTTTTCAGACAGATTTGATAATTTTTATCAAAGAAAAATGTATGACTGCATTTTTATAGGATTCATAAAAATTACAATAAGTGAGAGGTGGGGCTTGCAATCCAGCCTATCCGCATCGGGTGTTATTATCACACTCGATGCCACAGCATCTTTGTCATCTTAATTATCATCTCGGCTATTGAGTCTGCTCCCAATTTTTTTGAGGACTTCCAGAGTTATTAAAACAGAGCATTGTGAGCCTAGTGTTTTGCCCTTTTATATTTTGTGGCTGACTCAATTAGGTACACTCTAGTATTTTTAACACGGTTTTTTTGCGCGGTTTTTATTCACCGTTTTTTTGTTGTTGTTGTTGTTGCACGGTTGGTGTCGCTGAGTTAAAATTTTTGGTGTAAATACTGAAATTTCTGAAATATGTATATATGAACCATATCATGCTAAAATAACGAATGGCATCCCCCGTGTAAAAAAGATCTGAGTTTATTTTCAGGAGGAAAGTGAAGATAATGTTCAAACCGTTAAGATCTTTGATCAAGTCTACCGTTTCCAGCATGGTTTACATTTTAACCACGTTTTTTTTTTATTTTCTCTCCCTTTTGTTCGGGTCCTAATCACTGCGACCAACAAATTGATCTTTTGTGATATGCCCGTCTCCTTTGTTTAGTTAATGTTGTAGTACCTCATTTTTATGGAAGGAAATGTTATGAAGTATTCGTTTTCAATACAGTTAATATACATTAAGGTGGGTTAACTTTAAAATCTACTATTCAATTTGAATTGAGGTCCCAATCAACTGCACAGAATTTGAACAAATTTGGTTATCATCTAGTTTGCGGGAAAATTTTCTATTGATTTGCTTACAAAAAATCCAAGTATTGCTCAAATTTCTCCAAATCTCGGACTTAGTTTGAAAATACTATACAAAACGATGTTGTTGAAGACTGCAAATCGATTTGATTTTTGTTCAAAAAGTTATTTATCTTTCACTTTAGAACAAGTGTTCCACACGTACCTCATACAAGCTCATAAAACATTAGGGCTAAATTAATACAATAATAAATATTTGCTCAGAAGTCTTATCAATTTTCTATATTTTAGAAAGTTATTTTTCATATTATTTGCAATTTATTTCTAAAATTTGGTGAAATTTAAGCAATGTTTAATTTTTTGGCAATTAAATTAATAGGTTAAATTCGTTTTCCATACATTTTCCCATATAGAATATAAAATCATCCCGCAAATCCTGGCAGAAAAAAATCTTTTAAATTGGGCACCTTTCATGGGGAACTCAATACACACCGGAAGAACAGTGTGTAACAGAGATTGTGATCCAACATACAAACATGACCAACCCTATTATATATACTTGCTCTTCTCACAAGAAGCCTTATTCAATTGTGATGTTCCGAGTCATTCGAAAAGTGCTTCAAGTATGCACCTTTTCATCAAGCAAAATAGGTGTCCTTGTTACAAAAATAAACGATGGTAATGATATTTAACCGTGCATTAGAGCCCTGGTCCAAACCTTTTCTTGATTCCAAACTCAGTTCCTCATAGACTCTTTAAACCGAGGCCGTCAACAAGAAGAGCTTAAGGCCAGAGTTTAATGTGGTTGACCTTACACCAGTAACTCTCAACGAAAAAGTGAACCATGCCTTAATACAATTAAATGAGCTCTGATTGTTCCCACCTGTGTTCAGCTCATCCTTTACAAACCACTAGCAAAGTGTCTTACATACAAGGTGGCTTACCTTCGGGGCATACCTCTCAACAAACAAATAACGCCTTTCTCCCCCTTTTCTTCTAATTATGGGAATTTAATAAGCTGTCTCGCAAAACTTTCAGAAACACAATAAGCCCCGTATTGCGGTGAAGGTGGTTGAGGAGTTCTCCTCGTCAAACGCGAGCTAAGGTACACTTTCTGCGAAAACGAGAAAAAAATCTCACAGATTCTAATATTCAATCTAGTGTGTAATCCCCGTCTACCGGCGGCGAAGAAAGACGGAATCATTTATTCGTCATTGAATGTAAGGCAAACTCGCAAGCACCGCGATCCAAATAGACAACAGCAAGTGGAAAATAAAAATTGCTTTTTCGTGTGTGCCTTTTCGAGCAAAGATAAACAGCATAGTGTGTTTGGTAAATATATTGTCTGTATATTCACAAAATGAAAAAAATGCTACATTCTCTTCACCTCAAACTAAACGCGGTCATCAAAGCGAAAAGGCACGATCGCAGCAGCTTGCATGACCTTGGTTTCGTTCGGTGGGTGAGATTTAAAAAACAAAACTCGACATCGTCGCATATGAGTCGAATTGACGACGGACGGGAGAACAGTAGTAGGTCTGTTCCTGTACTTTCCTTTTTGCTTTTGCTGTAAGTTGCTGTAAGAAAATCGTATGCTGCAGAAAGTACGGGAACATTCTTATGTTTTTTGCTGTACAGAATCTTACAGAAAAGCAAGTACGGGAACAGACCTAGTATAACGAAACCGGTAGAATACCTACTAGGTATAGGACTCACTGGCAGATAACGTTGAATTATCAGATACTGGTAGACCGACTCAGAAACATAGACTGTAAACATTTGGGATTTTAAGAGGAATTGGTTCCGAGGAAGGGTATTTAAAAATAGTATTTAGCTTGATGCCCTTTTTGAAATGTATACCTACAGATGCACATTTTATGTCACGCTGGGTACATGATTATGTAACAAGCAATGCATTAGGTCTAGGATAAACATTCATGATTAACGCATGGCCCCTTAAGGTGAATCGCTGTGACATCCTTATTCTCAGAACGACTTCGAAACTTTAGGTGTACAAATATTAGCTTCTACAACACGTACAGCGTTCAAATTGTTACTCCATTTTTGCTGTACTGCAGCATAAATGAAGTAGCAATTTTAGGCAAGGTTGCAAAGACTCATTTCAGCTAAAACAATGTTTTTCTAAATTATGAAATAATTAGATGCCATGATCAAATTTTGAATTGGTAGGATACACGAAGAGGTTGCAAAGAATGTGTTTGACATATTAAACCTACTTTGACTATATGTTTTTAGTATTACTTCTACGTGAAGTCAACGATTTACATAGTTGAAGATGCTTATTTCAAATAACAGACTGTAGTGGTAATTTTTATACGATAGATGGAGTAGATGAAAGCATAGAGTTGATAGTTCCGTTAGAGTACGGCAGTGTGAAGATTGTATATAGATATTAGACAAGCGAGCTAGGACAACTTTTAAGGAAGGTACAAATCGGTTTTTTCATCTCTCTTTACCAAACTCCCCCTTTGGAGAGGGATGGTGAGGGGTGTCCCCCCTCCCCGCCACCACTGGCAAAAAGAGATGAAAACCGACCCGCTCATGTACCAACTGTGTGTTTGAAACAGTTCTACCGATTTTTTACCGCACTTCAGTTGTTATTTGAAGGAAGGCATCCAGTCGTAGGTTTGGAAATTGCAACTATTGTTTACCTCTACCACGATATGTGCTCCTGTCATCGTCGACTTGACGATCTCGAGGGGACACGGGTGGGGTAGGTGCTGCTACTGTACCTTTCGACCATTGACAGTAATTGATGGTATGCTCCCATCCAGAGTTATGTACTTTGACTATATGTTTTTAGTATTACTTCTACGTGAAGTCAACGATTTACATAGTTGAAGATTTTTTTTTTTTTTTTATTCTTTATTATAGAGATTTTTAGCCATAGGCTAGTTCATCTCTTAATAGTTGAAGATGCTAATTTCAAATAACAGACTGTAGTGGTAATTTTTATACGATAGATGGAGTAGATGAAAGCATAGTAGAGTTGATAGTTCCGTTAGAGTACGGCAGTGTGAAGATTGTATATAGATATTAGACAAGCGAGCTAGGACAACTTTTAAGGAAGGTACAAATCGGTTTTTTCATCTCTCTTTACCAAACTCCCCCTTTGGAGAGGGATGGTGAGGGGTGCCCCCCCCCCCGCCACCACTGGCAAAAGTCGACGATGACAGGAGCACATATCGTGGTAGAGGTAAACAATAGTTGCAATTTCCAAACCTACGACTGGATGCCTTCCTTCAAATATCAACTGAAGTGCGGTAAAAAATCGGTAGAACTGTTTCAAACACACAGTTGGTACATGAGCGGGTCGGTTTTCATCTCTTTTTGCCAGTGGTGGCGAGGGGGGGACACCCCTCACCATCCCTCTCCAAAGGGGGAGTTTGGTAAAGAGAGATGAAAAAACCGATTTGTACCTTCCTTAAAAGTTGTCCTAGCTCGCTTGTCTAATATCTATATACAATCTTCACACTGCCGTACTCTAACGGAACTATCAACTCTACTATGCTTTCATCTACTCCATCTATCGTATAAAAATTACCACTACAGTCTGTTATTTGAAATTAGCATCTACAACTATATTAAACCTGTTTATTTCACTTCATGAGAGTCACAATCAGTGATTTTCCACAAACTCACTCACTCACTCACTCACTCACTCAGCGATCAGCAAATCGCTGATTGTGACTCATAGAAAGCAAAATTTACAGGTTTTATGTTTCCAACGCATACTTTGTAACCTCTTCTTGTAAGTTACAAGTAAAACATGCCATCATACCATCTTTTGGTTTTATTATTCCGAAAAACATTATTTTAGCTGAAATGAGTCTTTGCAACCTTGATTTTAGGTGAAATAGGGCTCCGATTTCCGAGATTTGTGTAATTTAAAAATTCGAAGTGGAAGTGCATGTATAGCCTACGTGGCGGCCATTTTTGGACTCTACAAGGAATCACCTTAATGATTTCACCTTGATGCCCTTACAAAAGTACATATTTGACGGCTTTTGTTATGCCCACCCAGATCGGTCAAAACTGGACCTACTCAAAAATGTGTAAACTAGAGAGGGTCTTTGATAAGAGATGGGCGGATTCAAAACTAACTGCCTTGGAAACCTATACCTGACAGTTTCTAGCAGCATTGCCACTGCATTCAAGATAAGTGCTGCTCGATTGGCTCTGGCATTGACAATTCGTTTGGCTCAAAACCAGTGATGGAAAAATATCAAATAATCAAATCTCACCGATGCCCAAGATCACGCTTGATTTTCATAGACAAAAATCAACAAGCAAACAACTGCAGTTAATTTTGCAAGCTATGATATCGCAGCTCGGAATATCAAGCTAACAAAACTCACCAGCTGCAAATCACAACAAACTGTTGTGAGATTGAGTTTCACGATTTTTGCTTTACACCCGATCGTAACCGAAACATCCATCACGGCTGGTAGCAGTTACTTCGTGTTGGCCATCGGTGAAGAGTAAAAAGAGGTAGCAAACTATACTTTCTCTTTCTAAGAAAACGATGTGCAACGGAATCATTTTTGTGTCGAGTCAACTCAGCTTGTTAAATCAATATCAAGCATGATATTTTGTTCCAATATCACGCGTGATATTGAGAGCGTATGAGAGCGAAAAAATATCATTTGATTGATGATTTTGCCAACACTGCTCAAAACTATCCAGCCCGCTCCTCTCTTGTACCAGACCCTCTCTAGGGTAAATAATGTCGGGAGTAACAATTTGATAACTGAACAACATCGATCCGATTCATGTCGCTGTTGTCTGTTTATCATCTTGTCACTCCCAGCATATTGCAGTCTACCCATTTTTGGGAAGGTTTAGTATTGACCGATTTTGTTTTGATTCTACTCAAATCGGGGTGGTTTCGAAATAGCATGTGAGATAAACGTGTTTAAATTAAAAAAATGTTTCGGGTAGTTTTGGATAGAGTTCAGTGCAACCTTATACAACAAGTTTTCAACCATAGCCAATTAAAAAGAAGTATCTGCTGAATACAGAAAATTAAGAAAGTGATGCACAATCCATTGGAGTTCCGTGAATTTATCCTCAAGAAGTTCAAATAGAGCATGGATCTTCTAGCAGGGGTTTTCCTCAGCTCAGTAGGTAAAGGCGCAGCTGAAAAGCAAGACCACGCTGGAGGTGGCTGGGTTCGATTCCTGGTCCTGTGTAGGCATTTTTCGCGTTATAAAATTTTTCGACTTTTCTGGGCATAGAGTATGATTGTACTTGGCATCAGGGTACGCTAACGAATAAAAAATCGCAGATTGTGACGCTCTGAAAGCAAAACTGACAGGTTTTATGAGTCAAACACATACTTTGCAACCTTTTCTGGTAACTTACAGGTACAAAATATCATTATGACATCTAATGATTTCATAATTCCGAGAAAGCATTTTTATAGCAAGTGAGTGGACG
Source organism: Ochlerotatus camptorhynchus (assembly GCF_037179485.1). Taxonomy (NCBI): domain Eukaryota; kingdom Metazoa; phylum Arthropoda; class Insecta; order Diptera; family Culicidae; genus Ochlerotatus; species Ochlerotatus camptorhynchus. Next base: position 63,639 of record NW_027041485.1, read on the forward strand.
CAACACTGCTTGCCACCCAATTATACTAATGCAAAAAATGGTACAGGCATCGAAAGCTCTAAATTAAAATCTATGGAAGTGTATCTAAAACACTAACTTGAGAGCACGCAATAAGCTAATATGCGATAAGAAATAAGCTTGAAATGTGAAGAAGAAGAAGAAGAAGAAGAAGAAGAAGAAGAATAAGAAGAAGAAGAAGAAGAAGAAGAAGAAGAAGAAGAAGAAGAAGAAGAAGAAGAAGAAGAAGCAGAAGAAGAAGAAGAAGAAGAAGAAGAAGAAGAAGAAGAAGAAGAAGAAGAAGAAGAAGAAGAAGAAGAAGAAGAAGAAGAAGAAGAAGAAGAAGAATACGATTCCATACGGATCTTCAAGCAGCTGATTGCAATTTTGTTCTTGTACTACGATTCCGCCTGAACAACTTTGTCGTAGACAGTAACTTTATATCTGGTCAGGATCTCGAAACAAACCACATGCGAGAATTTCACGTGTATTCTAGCGTTACGTAGTGAGAAAATTTTGAAACTACTCTCCACTAGTAAAAAGGTTATGATCTCTAGAACAACTTGGTCGAAGACAGTAACATTCTAGCTGGTCAGGATCTCAAGATTTTCCATGTTGTAACCAATTAAGTCAAATCCCACGTAATACGTACACCGTTTACGTGGTTTCCATTCACATTTTCTTTATTATCCGCATTTTTTGGGGGTTAACTGTCATAAAAGTTTATCTTGTTTTGTTAAAAACAAGTTTTTTAAGGAATACCCGTTGGTTTCATATCGATTGGTAGCTCGGCTGCAAAATGGCAATGGAAAACTCACACTGTTGTAGAAAGTACAACGCGCGAGTACTCGTGTTACAAAAGTTGGCGCGAGTAACGGAGGGTTAAACTACGATGCAGGAGGGATTTTGTTTTGGTGTGGTTAGCTATCGCACGCTGAGTAGATAGAAAGAAGATTTATGACGATTTGAAGATTTCCTGCAAAAAGATGATGCTCGATGCAAGTAGATGCGAGAAATCCCCTGGCACTATGAGCCGGAAATCAAAATTTCGCGACAAAAAAAATTCAAACCAATCGGTATTTTTCAACTACTCAATAAATCTTTATAGGTTTTAGAAGTCAATTGTGGGATCATTTTAAATTTAAATGTGCTTGTTTTTTATATATATATATATCATGTACGATACTTGCAAAAATACAGTTTTTTACTATATTTGAAGGTACACCCTAACTGATCCAATAGTTTTCCAATAAAAATGTTTTGCTCTTTGCATACCAGTTTTGTGAATATTCTTTGTTTGAAAAAAAAACCTGTTCATATTGTTATCTATTACATTGGTTTTATAGTAAAAATTACTATTAGTTTACATGTTCACTTAAAGGTAACAGTATTCCCAAGTATTCGACCAGACACCATTCCATGGTGGTAACCTGGACTTCAACCTTCAATTTGGTGTCAAAAGTTTCTGCAGATATCTACAGATACATGCAGATTTTTTTTAATCAACTACAAATTTTGAAGTTTTTCATAATTTTCTCCTAAATAACATTTAATTCATCATTTTATAATTTTTTGAATGAAAGATACACAAGTCCAAAGAATGAGGAAAATTGAAGAATGTTTTAGAAAGACACCTCTCACCATCCCTCTCCAAAGGGGGAGTTTGGTAAAGAGAGATGAAAAACCCGATTTATACCTTCCTTCAAAGTTGTCCTAGCTCGCTATTCTAATATCTATATGCAATCTTCAAACTGCCGTACTCTAATGGAACTATTAACTCTATGCTTTCATCTACTCCATCTATGGTATAAAAATTACCACTACAGTTTGTTATTTGAAATTAGCATCTTCAACTATGTAAATCGTTGACTTCACGTAGAAGTAATACTAAAACATATATAGTCAAAGTAAAATATGTGACTTTAATGTCTTCAGCAAAGTTGATTGTAACAATTGCTATAACTTTGCTGAAGACGTAAACCCTCTCGACATTGTGAAGAATAAATTGTTCATCTCACTTTTAGGGGGATTAATCACTAAATTAATATCTTCCAAAGATGCACCATGTCATACCCATCAACTTTGCTCAAGGCGTCATTACTCTAAATCCACTCTCCACGGTGCTATTAATTAAGAGTGATTAAGCATTGGCTGCATTTGAATATGCAAAGCAAACAGCAATAAATGCCCCCGGCCCGATAGCAGCAAAGCCCGCCATGCTGTAAGAACAATAAGTATCGTTTTATTCCCCAGTACCGTGGTATTGTTTATGTACATATGTTATTCAATGTTATTGTTTACATTTTACAATGGTTGTTAGCTTTTAAGGGAGAAATTTAAGAAAACGTACTATCTCCGAGCCTCTCGGAGGCAATAAACAGTAACAATTGTAATGCCGCCAAGTGAAGCTTGTAGTTTACTTTGTGCTCTGAAACGACTTCCTCCGCCGCCTTGAAAACATCACAACACAACGTAGGGTCGCATCCTGGCCGTTTAAGAGACATTGGGTTTGTCGTCAAAATTGCATTTTGACACAACCTATGGTCTTGTTGTTTAAGTCTTATGGGATGATGCGTTTTGGCTACTGTAAAATTTTGACCAATTGCCAAAAAGTACCCGGAACATATATGGGTGGGCCAATTGATTTTAATTCATGTTAGATTCTCGTCGCTTGTCCGGTGGCACCCAGAATATGAATGGATGTGACTAATATAGACCAGCGAATAAAAAATGACCGCCAATAATTTTTTATCTATTATTTGATGTGTCGAATGATGGATTAGGCACAATCCAAAAACTGTATTCTTTCTGGGGACATCTGGATACAACCTGGTTTTATAAATGTGGTCCTAAGCACCCTATATGTCCACAATTGAACTTTTTTTTTCAATTCTCATGTGATTAAATGCGTTGCCTGGTGTTGGCCTACATCTGAAATTGGTTGCCTCCCTGGAAGAACCCAAAACATGTCTGTGTGTGGATAATGTAGTTCTAAGGCATGATCCACTTAAAATCCGGAAGTATAGCTTATTTTATGGTACCGATCCTAGTGGTCCGTTCTGAATTTTAGCAGTAATTTGTATGGAAAGTGCTCCTCGTCACGATTCGTGAAGTTTTCAAAAAAGTGTGCATGATGAAAGACGAGAGAAGAAAATTTATTTTGCACAAATTGATCAATCCATCTGACGTGGTTCGTTAAAAAAAACGCTGATATTTGAAAAGTATTAAAACATAGGCAAATTTTATTTATTTTTATTTATGTATTTATTTATTTATTTATTTATTTTATATAGGGGAAATGGCTCTAATGTTGGCCTATGGATTTAAGGTTGGGCCCATCGCTAAAAATCTGCTATTTATCAATTACTAGTTCTAATGGATATTTTTGGTCGCTATTGAAAATTTAGTCGATTGCTGAATTTATGTATGGGCCCAAATTAGGGGCATTTAGGCCGACATTACATCCATTTCTCCTATTTATTTATTTCGTCAAGCCAGTGTAGACTACATACAATGATTTTTACAATGTTTACTTACATACTATGCATTAATTCTATTCTGTTTTAGCTTAGTTTTTATTTGCTGCTTGGACATAGTGATGTCAATAGTTCCACAATGCAAATTATACAGGGGCATCATTCCATTGATTGGGCAATTCCGTTTTCTAAGATATCGACAAAGTGTGTAAAAGTTTAATTGTGCAAGAATTTCTGCCGAATCTATGCGCATTGAAAAAATGTCATTGATGGAGAAAAGCATTGCAAATTGGCGGCGCTCCTTAAATGTTTGTATATTGATGAGCATGCAGCGCGCTTCATAAGGTGGTAATGGAAACTCAGTCCAATTCAATTTACGTAAAGCATATAAAAGGAATTGTTTTTGGACAGATTAAATGCGTTCTTCGTATATGGAAATGTATAGATTCCATACTAGGGGGCAGTATTCCAGAATTTGCCTTACATATGTGATATATAATAGCTTAATAGTGTATGGGTCTTCGAAATGAAGACTGAACCTTTTAATGAAGCCTAGCATTCTGTTTGCTTTTATTGTGTTCTATAAAAGTAAGTTTGGAGTCTAGGATTACACCTAGATCTCTTACAATTTCGCATTCTTCTACTATTTGGTTGCCTAATGATATTTCAATATGCGGTGTTTCAAGTTCTCTGCTAAATGCTATTGCGGTACATTTTTTACGTTCAAATGAAGTAGACTTTTACTACACCAGGTGTGGAATATATTGATTTCATTCTGGAATTCTTCTGCACCGCTAAAATTATTTATTTCCATAAAGAGCTTCATGTCGTCTGCATATAAAAGCAGTTTCATTTTTTTAAGTATGTATGAAATGTCGTTTATGTACAAAATAAAAAGAAGTGGGCCTAAAAGAGAACCCTGGGGTACCCAGAGGTGACTGAAATTGGTTCTGAAAGTTTATTTTAAAAGCGGACTATTTGTTTACGATGTGTTAGGTATGATTGAAGCCAGTTCAAAATTCCAGGCTCCATTCATATTTTCTGTAATTTGATGATTAATAATGGTATGTTTATGCGGTCAAATGCATTACTGAAGTCGGTGTATAACGCTTCAACGTGCTTGCCACTGTCCAACGCTTTAAGAATAAAAGATACATAGGGGAAATGGCTCTAATGTTGGCCTATGGATCTAAGATTGGGCCCATCACTAAAAAAAATCTATTTATCAATTTTATCGAGATGAACGTGTCATTGGGACGGTACTTATGAATATTTTTGGTCACTATTGAAAATTTAGTCGATTGCTGAATTTATGTATGGGCCCAAATTAGGGGCATGTAGGCCGACATTACATCCTTTTCCCTTATTCTAGAAGATTAGAGGTAGTTGAGCAACCTTTAAAAAAGCCGTGCTGTTTACTTGTAATTAGTTTTTTCACCTGCTGAAAAATAGTGCCGTTTACGATTGATTTAAAAAGTTTTGGAATGCAAGAAATCATAGCAACTCCACGTAATCCTCCACTCCATATAATTTCGAATGTCTGATTTTGCACCTGATTTGAACCAAATAATATGATTTCCAAATTTTAGGAAATTTTCCGACGATTTCGTACGGATTGTGATGTCAGTTGAATGGAAAACTCGCTTTCAATCTGTTTCGCAATTTTTGGAGCTCATAGTCCCCGGTCCAGCTCCGCCTTCTTCACGATAGCTCTGTCAATTCGGCCAGTTGTCTTTGAAAGACGCCCCGATCGCTTAGCTGGTGAGATAGAACCACGCTTTTTGTACATCTGCACAATTCTAGTGACCGTATCTTTGTGAATCTGGACAATATCGGCAATATCACGGTAGCTTTTGCGAGTTTTGTGATGTTCAATAATCAAATTTCGGATTCTGATCGAAATTTGATCTTTTTTAGGCATTTTGAAACAAATAACTTCCAATTTTGAACACAAAACTGAAATTTTGAGCACGACAACTTCAAGAGCACTAAATGACAGATAGACACAATGTTTACATTCGATAAAGTTGCAGAATACACACTAAAACTCTGTAAAACACACTTAAATCATAGTATCCGTTTGGGGGTGGATAAACTTTTTTTGCGTAATTTTTTACCATTTTTCATAATTTATCACATGAAATCTCAAGGAAAGATATAATCGCCGTATTTTCAATGGCAATGTGATAAATAAATATAAATTGATGAATCATGGAGGAACACTCATAAAATTAAACAGATTTTCACCAGAAAAACAAAAAAAAAATGTTAATTGGTAGGGGGTGGATAAACTTTTTTTGCATACTGTATGTTTACTTTACGAATATTAACCTTAGGTTGTAAGTTTGATTAACCTTGTGTTTAGTTTGTATTTTATACGTGTGGGTTTTTTTTTCAATCTTTGTTTTCAAGATGAATAGAAATAATTTCATGTTTTAGGATTAATTAAATATTTATATCGAAAACCACATTTCAAACCTCCTTCTCCCTTTTCCCGTCCAAAAAATTGTAAATCTCCACTAACCTCGAGACAACCGCGAGTCCAGCTCCTTTAACTTTAAATATAAGACCAATAATGTATAAGGAAAATGATAACTCGGCTTTGTAAAGTTTATTCGATTGAGCCTGTACAAATAAAGTTATTAATAAAAAAATATATATAGTATAATGGAAGAATCTCACGAAATACCTCCAATGTTAACCAATTTTCAAATTTATAGATAAAAATTTAATGATCTCACCAAGGTCGTAGCCAGGTTTCGAGCTAGGGAGGGGCTAAAACAAATTACTATGGAAAATTTGGTCGAATGGCATTTCTCAGAACACCATTTCCCCGAAAGCCTTTGTGTTGCTGAGTTTAGGGGTGGCAGTCGTCCCCCCCCCCACCTGCCCCCCTCTGGCTACGCCTATGGATCTCACCAAAACTAGTCTGCTTGACTGTGATCATCAATTTCGTCGCAAATGGAGTCCATGTACTGTCGCTTCTTCTTGGTGTGGCTGCAACGGACGATTGGATGTTGACGGTTCAATTGAGATTTATTTTTTTTATAACTGCTACTTGATCGGAGATCCAGCGAGGGGAACAACTACATTTTTGCTGTACATTAAGAGGTATTAGAAGTTTAGCATATTTTTCAAACTTTTTCTAGAATTTAACTAAAAGGAACGGAAACACCGGTACTTTATTCTATCAATGAAAAAACAAACACCGGCTGAGGCTGAGCAGCAGACTGTACAACAAATAATAGATAATAATATAATAATACATAGAGGTTATTTTCCATTTAATCTCACTTAATTACAAAAATAATTAAGTTGCATTAAATGTAGAATAACCTTTTTTGCTGAATTTTAAAGCATTACACTAACATCCCCTTTCATTACTTCTTTATGCTGGCTACGAATCCTTTGGAGATTTTCCTTATTGAAGAGTTTTTTAGATTTTCCATCTTTACTTTACTTAATTCTTGGGTTATTATTAGTTAGATAGGTTCCTATTCTGCGCAATGTAGTTTCATTTTAATACCTGCGATCTTGACCTAGGGGATGAATGCTTAAGGATAAGATAAATCTTTAGTGGGATTGACACTGATGAAGATTACACATTGTAGTCAGAATACGTATCTGTCTTGGATACAAACAATAATAAAGCAAGGTTGCAAAGACTCATTTCAGCTAAGATAATGTTTTTCGGAATAATAAAACCAAAAGATGGTATGATGGCATGTTTTACTTGTAATTTACAAGAAGAGGTTACAAAGTATGCGTTGGAAACATAAAACCTGTAAATTTTGCTTTCTATGAGTCACAATCAGCGATTTTCTGATCGCTGAGTGAGTGAGTGAGTGAGTGAGTGAGTTTGTGAAAAATCGCTGATTGTGACTCTCATGAAGTGAAATAAACAGGTTTAATATGTCAAACACATTCTTTGCAACCTCTTCTTGTATCCTACCGATTCAAAATTTGATCATGGCATCTAATTATTTCATAATTTAGAAAAACATTGTTTTAGCTGAAATGAGTCTTTGCAACCTTGTAATAAAGTGGAATTATATGGAAGATTTTTTTTTCCTTTGCTTTGTTTTTTTCCGTCGATCTTGTTTTCCGTGCTGAGCACCAATGCTACCGACGTGCCAGGAAGGCAGCTCCCACACCTGGACCCTACCTATCGACCCATCAACTCATGAACCGGGGACCAACGGCTTTACTTCCCATCCGAAGGAAGGCGTGATCAGAGATGTTATGCCTCAGAACATCCCGGCGGCGCCGACTGGGATTGAACCCAAGCCTGCTGGGGTGAGAGGTAATCACGCTTACCACTACACCACCGGTGCCGTTTAAATGGAAAATAACCTTATTGTTTTGTTGTTTTTTTTTTCATTCCACTAACATCCCAATTTCATTACTCCACACGGGAAAATATCCGATTCTTTTTTCATGAATAAAAAATCATGAAATAAAAGCACTTGCCGTCCCATGAAATCATAACAATGATTCATAATTTCGTGATGGAAATTCATGATATCATAATGCTGCGGAATCATGACCGCTACAAGCGTTACCTGGCAAACCGTGTTCACCGCACTACATAGGTATCTCTTATACGCCTTTTGCCTTCCATCTTATACAAGTACTGATAGTGTTCAAAGTATATGTTTAATGATCGTATGGTTCTTGGTTCGAATCCAGTCTGATGCTTTATTTTATTTTTGTTACATATTTTGGTTAAAAGCCAAAAATTAAATTCATGATTTCAACTCGGATGATACATGATTTCAGGAATCTTGACGTCGTTATGCACAAATATCTCATGATATCATGAATATTATTCATGGTGTATAACTTAATACGACATGTTCATGAAATCATGAGCCATATTTCTCATTTCGGAGATTGAATTTGTTCCCGTCCATTTGTAATACGTCAAATCAATCTAAATAGAGTCGAATAGAGTCAATCCAAAAGCAGTTTTTATTATATGCACTACGTAAGTTAGGTTGGACGGCTCCCGTCATATCGGAGATAAACTAGCCATAGGCTAAAAATCTCCTTCATAAATAATATTTAAAAAAATCTCCCGTCTTATGAAGTACGTTGCTTGTTGATCAGCATTCAAACATTGAAAGAACGTCGGGATTACGCAAAGATTTCTTTGTTAAACAATATCACTTCGCAACGCATTGACTCAGCTGTTCTATTGTCAAGATTAAATTCGTATGCACCATCCCGACGATTAAGCAATCGACACTTGTTCGCAGTAGATCGCCAACGGACCAATTACGCTTAATTTGGACCGGTAAATCAGATGATGACTGTTTGTAATCATCATTGTGGAATGATTAACCTAAATATGCTAGCAGCAGAATTAAAAATATATTTCAAAACCCTGCGAAGTCATAGAATATAAGTCCTAATGTTAATTTTTAATCTACGATTTGATTGATTGACGAATAAATAAATAAATAAATAAATAAATAAGATAAACGAGATAGAGTTGATCTCGTTCTTCCGGAATCTAAGTGAACCATACATTATGTACACAATGCGGCGATCAATTATCATGTTTTAGAATGTTCTATGGATTTTTAAAGACTCCTTAATCGATTGAAGCGTAGTACTGTGATATGGCCGGATCTGGAAATGTGTGCCATTTTACTCGGTATGCGTATCATTGCACTTTGTTTTCCAAATTCTCATGAGATTTGAGATATCGCATGATAGGTCCGAGTCAGAAGCTGACCACTTTGCTGAGGCTATCCGCATCAAGTCCGGATGTCGCCAATGTGGTCCTGGATCGTCAGTTTGACTGCTATTGATCTTGTTTTCTGTATTGAATATGATTTGAGAAATCGCATGATTTTTTTGACCAAGGAATCCAAAATATCTCAAAATGACAAGCGATCAACGAGCCGAATGTAATGACAAACGTTCTTTGGAATATAGCTCGCTCTGGTCGGTAGAAGGAAACGACTAAATTGTTGGCAAGCTGCTTCACGAAGTAAAGCCGAAGATGATACACGTATGTTAATGAGATTTTTTCTTATGTCTTTAATCGAATCCGATGAAGTTATGTCCTCAACCGTGTGTATTGCAACAAAGCAGGCATGCAATATATCATTATCCTTCTACAACTTCGAGCAAGCTATATTACAGAGAGAGTTTATCGTGGCAGTAGTAGCAAGCGTTTTGTCTTTATCGTTGGTTGCTTTATGTATTTTGATTCGTTTTTTTTTTTACCCTAGTCAGAAACTTGCCTCTTTCCCGGGGGTACCCGGAACATGTCCGGATATCCCAACAAACAATTCAGAGCTTCAAATAAGAATATCTATTGCTTAAATGCTGAACAACAGTGTACATTGTTGCATAAGATGATATGTCGAATTATGTGCTGAACAACTGTTGAACGTTTTCATCTGAAGATACACTTTTTTCCACTTTTCAGTTTTGTATGTACAATATACTTATCAAACTATTCACTTACGCTATCTAGTTTCCTGTCTCGATAGCAGAAGATTTGTATAATAATAAGATGAATATGTGCAACTTCCCCGACACTTGCACTCGATGTGTTGCTTATTAGATGCATAATGAATGTTTCCTACTTGCACTGTTCGATTGTTCTCGATTGCTTAATAATGTACAGATTAAAGGTAGTTATAGTCAACTTTTTAGCTTATATACCACTATGCGTACATGTTTCAATAGTATGTTTAGTAAAATCAGCCTAATAACATAATGACATACTTGCAATTGCAGTAGATCCTTCATAATAAATTTATTAAGTTACACACTGAATAATTGCTCTAATAACACTAGAAAAATCGCTGTGTAGATCTCAGTGGGTAACACGTTCTTCGGGGGAAAGCTGTAGATTGTACATTGTTTTAAAATGTGTGCATTCTAGTGATTTTTATACAATAATTTAATTTCTTCCATAGTGCTGAATAAAACAGTCGAACAAAGGTTGTGTGGGGAAAATTATAAAGCTTTCAATCAACGATCTTGTTGCCACTTCTAAGTGTTGGTGTAGCGAAGTTGCTAGCGTCGATCTTTTACAATGTGATCATCACGAGATCGAGTCCAGGTGCCAGCCAGATACTAATGTGCTAGTATAGTAATGAATAACATCGAAGAAAGGTTAGTCATAAAAAAATAAATAAATATCGGAGATGTAGTATAATCAACAATTTTCCATATATTATGTATCAGGATGAAAACAATAATTCACTCGACACTCGTGAAAAATATTCTAAAAACTGTTCAAACGTCGTTCAATATACGGAATGGAGGAAAGCGAAATAGAACATTGCGAAACGGAACTCAAAATCAAAACAAAACAGCAAAATTGTAAGGCTACCAGAAACATGTATTTCTGATGCTGATAGGGTTACTAGAAGTGAACATTAAAAATGAACTCCATTAATATGCATAAAGTACCGTTCAGATTAGCGGTATCCACGGTGCCTTTATACAACGCTCATCAGTTTAAGTTGTGGTTGAATATATTCTCTGCTCTCCAGATAAAATAGTGCAGCTATTATTCAGTATCAGAGTCGAACTCCCGATTTCTCTTTATGTGGTTGACCCTCAGTTTTGAGACCCTCCCTCTAGCTTTTTCACAAAGAGAAAAAAAAATCGCAGGAAATTCTCACTAGTACACCCGTTTTTTTCTAACTTGACGCGGAAGTTATTCAGCCCAAAGATGCCAGGTGCATTTAAAAAAAATGTTCAACGAAAAGATTTCTTCACCGCTACTTTTGAAACTTTTGAGCGGTGGAAGGTGTTCAATATTTCAGATTTATAAAACTGAGTCTACCCAGACGGGCAGGGACCTTCTTAGAAGTCAAGGGCAAATCGTAAAAGCTAAGAGAACATCATTTGATTTAAGAAAACTTCGTAGAAATGCAGAGCACTTCTTAAAAGTAAAGAAAACGTTGAAAAATTTCAAACAAATTCATCTATCTTCAAGAACACCGTAGAACTGAAGCACAAATCTCTGATCATGCCTTCATTTGGAAGGGTAGTAGAGCAGTTCGTCCCCGGTTCATGAGTTGATGAATCGATATGTAAGGTCCAGGTGTGAGAGCTGCCTCCCTGGCTTCGGTAGCATTGGTACTCAGTACGGAAAACAAATCAAGTTTCGAAAACTTCGTTGACATTAATTGTAGAAGTTCTGGAAACATTATAGAAGTTCAGCTTACTTTGTAAAAGCATAACATACTTTGTAGATGCACAGTAAACTTTACAGAACTTCAGAGAATTATGTATAGCTTCAGCAAGTTGTGTAGATCTTCATCAAACATTGTTGAAATTCGAGGAACTTCTTTGAAGCTCAGGGATTTTTCTTTAACTTCAATCAGACATTTTTTCAACTTTAGGGACTTTATAGGTGTTCAGGGGACATCGACATGAGATTACAAATTCAATATAAACCGGGAAAACTTCGTTGAGCTTCAGAGAATTTAAAAGAAATTCAGGAAGCTTTGTAAAAAATTAGGAAACCTTCGTAGAATTGGGATCTTTATGAAGGTTTTGGAAACTTCATGGAACCTTGTTTAATTTTTAGAAATGTCATAAAAGCTCTTCTTGTAGCTTCAGGGCACTTCGTTAAAGTTTAATAGACTTAAAATAGATCATCAAATTCCGTAGAAATTCAGGAATCTTTGTAGAACTTTGGAAAACTTCGCAGAGTATTAAATACATTCTTAAAAGTTCAGAGAACTTTGTAGAACTGCAGTTAATTTTATAGAAATTCTGTGAATTTTGTAGAAATCAAGCGAACTACGTAACAATTCGATGAACTTCGTAAAACTATATAGAAGTGCTGAGCTTTTTTTTTTAGTTCAAGGAACTTCGTAGAAGTTCAGACAAAATTGTAGAAGCATAGAGAACTTCTTAGAAGTTCAGGAAATTTTGTAGAAGCTCAGGGAATATTGTAAAAAATCATCATGATTCTTAGAATTTCAGGGATTGATTTGGGAACAAAAAGTAAAGATAAGAGAACTTTGTAGATCTTCAATTAATATTTGTGCAATTTTTCCGCTCCTCAGCAATTTTCATCACTTGCTAAGTGCGGTGATTTTTAGTATGCAACGTCATAAAATAATACAAATAGTTTATTGGGGTGGCCTGTAAAAGGCCAATCTACGCTAGTTCTTAAAATAAACTGTAGTTAACATGCAACTTTTTTTAAAGAATCAATAGTCCCGTACAAACAAGGAGATATTGTTTTTGGTGAATGCCAATTTTTTCATCATAAACAATAATATTATAATATTATTTTTAAGCCATTCAGACGAGTACATCACTTAATCTATTTGTGCGGTGATTTTATTACACATAGCGTATATCTTATACAGAACTGCATAAGAATTCCCAAATCAGTAAATCTTATTTTGAAAAAAAAAATCAAATTGAAAATCAAATCAAACCAAGAAATCAATCAAACACACGAATAACTCACCTATAGTCCAATTCCCTTTTCCGAAGCCTAGCCGGCTCCATGTCCTTATCGCAAGCTATTTCAGGAACGTAGCTAAATCACTATCAATCGTAAAACGAAATTCAATTCCAAACAACAATACGCCGCTATTGGTATCTATGCACCATGTGGCTACCACCGAGGAGTAAAATTATTCTCCCACGGCCGCAAAATCATTTATCAAACAACGACATTTCACACATCCCTCATCGCCGTTATTGACCAGTATAAACCGATGGCACTTGAAATACTAGAATTTCAACTACACATAGACAATTAAATCCTTTCCGTCACTTTTGCATTCATATGTCAAATTTTAACGAATCAACGATAAGAATGATCTCAAATTAGAGAAAAAAAAATCTCAAAATTTTAATGTTGATCCTCTGAATTCAAACGCGCACATACCTACTATCCCAGGCAGAACAGATCACTCCTCCGAGCATCACTTCACTACTTTTCATGCTGGTGGAAATCGACGCCGGTGGCAGAAAATATATTTTATGGCATTTTATTCATGCACCCGTTGCTGCCGAAACAACACTCACGTAAAAATATGGTTTTGACCAAACACAACACCAGCGACGGCTTCGGCGGCGGCGGCGTGACGCCCGAGATTGATAACCCGCGCAAGTTAACCGATACTGACGAGAAAGAAGCGAATCTATTCCGAACGGTTCCGTAGCAGCCGACGTACTGAATGAACTTGTCTCGCGGATGGTCAAGAACGGTACGAAAGACGATAATCACAAACGGAGACGAGACGAATAGGAACGACGCGCAGCACGCGTGTTGTTGACGACGGTGACGCCACGGCTATGACATGATAACGACGAGTATGACGACTTTGCCGACATGGGTGCCATTCACTGAAGAGCATACTATTGCGCAGGATGTGTACCTCTGGCTAAAATAATACATTGTTCTTTTCATCCTCAGTAACATGAAAGGGAAAACCGTGCTTAAATTAGAGCTACTCTTCGCTATAACGGGAGATTAATTTTCGCACACAATGTTAATGAGTAGATATAGTTACGAAAATGGAAAATCAATACCAGAGATGTCAGGGATATTTTGAAGAAAAAAACATCAACGAGATGTACGAAATGTCTTCACATGTCTTCGTCACTAATTTGCGACCGGAAGCAAGGGGTGTTCAGCAGGAAGTTAAGGATTACGAGGAATTTTGTAGTAGTTCGGGAAACTTCGAAGAAGTTCAGGGAACTTTGTGGAATTTCAGTGAACTTCGCAGAAGTACAAAGAATTTTGTAGAAGTTCAGTGAATTTTGTAGAACTTCATTAAACGTTGTAGAAATTTAGCACACTTTAGTAAATAAGTAAATTTTGCAGAAATTCGAGGAAATTAATTAATGTTCAGTGATTTTTTTACTAAACTTCATGGAACTTCGTAAAACTTCGTAGAAATTCAGGAATCTTCGTATAAATTTAGAAAACTTCGTAGAGCTTCAAATCACATCGTGTTAACTCAGGGAACTTTATAAACGATGTATAGATTCATTATTAAACAACACTGCAAAAATGAATAAATTCAAATTGATATTATACGAGTTTAAAAAATAAGATACCTCTATTTTTTTATATTATTGAGAATAACATACGCCCTTTCAAATGCAGTAAAAAACCTTTGTTTTTTGTCCTAACCAGAGATTTTAAAAAAGAAAACAAGAGCTAAACAACTGTTTTTAGAGACACCCTAACTCAATTCAAGAAAATAGCTCTAAATCGGTCAATTTAAGAGATAAAAAAATATTCCTACAGAGTTGGTTGAAATTAGCTCAACTATGACTTTGCCGAAGAATGTATACCTTAATTTCTTCAAACGAAAAAGGTTGGATTTTTTATTTCAATGATACTAACAACCACCCTAGAATTCATTGTCATAAAAATAAGGGCCTAACTATAAGGAACAACTTTGTAGAATACATTTTTTGTCGTCAATTTCAATTTCAGGCTCAAAACTTATTCTTCCACCTAAATCTGTATTCTGGACCACTGTGCGTAACAACAAGACAACATTGATGCATAGTGGTTACCGTTTCCGTTTTCTAAGTAGAATGTTTCGACTTCAATCCCAAACGCTACTGTTTTTTTACGCCTAATTAATTTAAATCGTAATCATCGATCACATCCGAGATCACATCACTCACGACATCCAATCCATCGATCTAGTTCTAAAAATATCCCGGCTATCCTTTCCTTGCAAATTGCAAAAGGTGAAGAAGTAAAATACATAGTTGAATTATCGTTTGACAAATGTATAATAGGGTAAATGGCCCTAATGTCGGCTAAACTGTCCCTAATATATTTTTTTTTCTTTGGTTTGTTTTTTTCCGTCGATCTTGTTTTCCGTGCTGAGCACCAATGCTACCGACGTGCCAGGAAGGCAGCTCACACACCTGGACCCTACCTATCGACCCATCAACTCATGAACCGGGGACCAACGGCTTTACTTCCCATCCGAAGGAAGGCGTGATCAGAGATGTTATGCCTCAGAACATCCCGGCGGCGCCGACTGGTATTGAACCCAGGCCTGCTGGGGTGAGAGGTAATCATGCTTACAACTACACCACCGGGCATCCCTAATATTGGGCCCATACATACATTTCGAAGGAAACGTAAATGCTGACCAATGTAAAATAAGATCGAAACCTGTTGCAATGTGGTGTAGTGGAATAAAAGCATCTCGATATATCTTACACAACACCAAGCAGCTAACTGTTGTGGTTGACTAAATTCTCCGGATTTGTGTGAACAAAGCCTGAACAGAAGTCATTATTGAAAATAGTAAAAGTAGTTAAATAAAATCATCAATAAGTCGTTTCTTCAATAAGCCATTCCAACAAACATGTCTCTTAAATTTGAGTAGATTTTACTCGAATATGAATGATATTTACTCATATTAGATAAAAATTGGCGAGCATTTTAATAGATCTGTGAGTAACCGAAATTTTAGCGAATTTGAAGTGAATAGAACTCAAATTTGAGTCCAGTTTTGTTTTGTTCTAATTGTGGAGATTCTTATTTCTCATCATACTTTCAAATCCTAAAACTCTTAAATATTCCAAAGTTCTCGAAAGCACAGCTGTAAAGAAAGAAAAATCTTCAAAAAATATTTGATTCTAATTTCTCATTATAGATACAAATACAAGAAAATTTAACTTTTTTATTGGTAACATGATTACAAACGATTATGGCTTGTGCTACATTCGGGCCAATGGTATTCGGACTAGTGTCATTCGGCTAACTAGTGTAATACAAAAAAGTTCCAGTCATACGACGAATCGTAAAAACTCGACCTTCTCCTGTTTGTATGAAACTTTGCATAATTGGTTTTCTCATCTAATCAAACAAATCTAGAGGTTGGCCCATGGAAAATTGGAACATCTGAGTGGGATCTGCATCCGGCGATTTTACAAAGATCGCCATTTCTCCCATCGATGGTTTAGCACTGCTATGGCGAAACTGGATCAAATCGTCAGCGTTATTTCCACCGACATGTTTACTAGTTGATTGTTTCCAAAGGGGCAACAGCAAAAGTGAACGATCCTTAAACAATGAGCAGCACCGCAACAAGAGTTGCTATCGAAAAACAGACTATCACGTGACTCGCACCGAAAAAAAAACACAGAACTGCTTGTGTCTGCTTGTGGATTGATCAGGATGTTTCGGTCAATATAAAGTTCCACGGGGTTCTGTGGGAAATAAATACAAACAAAATGGAACTGGTTTCACTCAAATCGGTTCAGCCATCGCCGAGAAAAATGAGTGAGTTTTACTGTTTTAATGTGACATTTCACTTTTTGGAATTTTTTTTTCTTTATTTAAGAGGTTTTCAGCCCAAAGGCTGGTTCGCCTCTGCCACTTTTTGGACATATCTCTGGAACCAAGCATCCGATCATGATTAAATTCAGGTATTTACTGAAGTTCAGAGAAGTTCATAGATGTTCTGAGATTTTGGTTGAATTAAGAGAGCTTGAAAAAAATATGAATCTTGAAAGATGTTCAGGGAACTTCGTAGAAGATGAGGACATTTTCTAGAAGTTTTAGGAAATATTTTAGAGGTTCAGGAAACATTGTTAAGGAAATTCATAACATTTGTAGGAAATTCATGCAATTGCTGGAAACTTTGTAGAAATCCAGTTGTGGATCATAAGAGTTTGAGAAACTTTGTATGAGCTATGCAAAAATCTTTCTGGGAACTTCGCTGAAATTGATGGTTTTCAGAAAATCGTGGACCTTCCCTCAAGTGCAAAGAACTTCATAAGCTAATGACTTCATTTTAGTTCATGGAACTGAGTATAAGCACAAAAAAGTTCATGGAAGTACAGGAACCTTTATAGAAATTTTGGAAACTTCGTAGAATTTTAGAGAGCTTCGTTGATATTCATGAATTTTTGATAAGAGAGCAAAAAAAATTTCTACAGACTTTTCAAGACTTTGTAATGTTGAAGAATTATTATGGAAATCTACTAAAAATCAAACGTCGGATCTCAGATATTCTTCCAGGACGGATGGTTGATCAGGAAGTATCCAAAATATATCCAAATGATCGAAGATTTCAGTTAAGTCTTCTATCAAGACTTCATTCTGATGATCACCCACTATTAAAAAAAACATAAATTGCATCGCTCTGAAATTTTCCAAGGATTGCTGTTTTGATCATATCTATTAAATTATTCAAAAGATCACCAGCTGATCAAAAAATTTCTTAAGTCCTCTAATAATGTTATCAAGACATCGTTGATCAAGATGAAGATCTGAAAATCTTCAACTGTTCTTAAATTTAAATTTTCCCAAGATGGCAGTTTGAAAGATTTCCAGCTGATCGAAGATTTCAATAAAGATCTATGGATTTAAGACATCAGGTTGATCACGTATTACTCTGAAGATCTTAAACTCAAACTCAACTCATCTCACTCAATTCAAATTACATTTCTCAGATAATCTCCTTTTATGAAAAGTTCATCCAGAAGTACACAAATGATCTCGAGCTAATCAAAGATTTCATCTATTACATTACATTTTCAAAAGTAGTTGAAAACATGATGCCAAAATCTTCATTTCTTTAACAGAAATCATCAATTGACTGCTTAGTAGGACGGAAATTAGGTTTAAAACCCTACTAAACCGTCATTCAAATTCTCATTTGTCTTGCAATGAGTCTCCAATTAGAGTTGTTTCTCAAGCTATATTAGTAGTTCGGTGGACCAAGAATATAGGGCTTCCTATTCTTTTCCGATCAATAATGATCTTGGTCGATACAAAGCACATGCGACAATATGTGTAGAACACACGGACGGAGTACGATTCGACAACGACACGATTTTCGTCGCACTGGATGAGTTGTATTTGAATATTTGTTGGTCACAGCAGGGGCCTTCCTTAGCTCAGTAGGTAAAGGCTCAGCTACAATGCAAGACCTCCATCGGTAGCTGGGTTCGATTTCCGGTCGTTCAAGGATTTTTTTCGACTTTCCTGGGCATAGAGTGGATTGTACTTGCCACTCAATTATACTAAAGGGTGATACGGTCAAAATTTGGTCAATATCAACTTGACGTATTTCTTTCAATTTTGCATTTAAAAAACCTGAACACCCCTCATTTTGAAGGTGTGTGTGTGTAGAATGTTGCTCCTATTTTGATTTTGGAATTCACTCTTTAGTTGTCAAAATGCCGTCCAAGCAAGAAGAGCAGCGTATCAAAATTTTGCTCGCGCATCGCGAAAATCCGAGCTACTCGCACGCAAAGTTGGCAAAATCGCTAAAAGTTGCCAAATCAACCGTTACAAATGTAATTAAAGTGTTTGGGGAACGTTTGTCGACAGCCAGGAAGTCTGGATCGGGGGGAAATCGAAAACCGGAAGCCGTTGAGACGACAAAGAGAGTTGCCGGTAGTTTCAAGCGAAACCCTAACCTCTCTCTCCGAGATGCCGCAAATAAGCTGGGTGTATCGTCTACAACCGTGCATCGAGCCAAAAAACGAGCCGGACTATCGACTTACAAGAAGGTAGTGACTCCAAATCGCGATGATAAACAAAATACGACGGCCAAAGCGCGATCCCGGAGGCTGTACACGACGATGCTGATGAAGTTTGACTGCGTGGTAATGGACGACGAAACCTACGTCAAAACCGACTACAAGCAGCTTCCGGGACAGGAGTTTTATACGGCAAAAGGAAGGGGAAAGGTAGCAGATGTTTTCAAGCACATGAAACTGTCAAAGTTCACAAAGAAATATCTGGTTTGGCAAGCCATCTGTACCTGTGGCTTGAAAAGCAGCATTTTCATAGCTTCCGGGACTGTCAACCAAGAAATTTACGTGAAAGAGTGTTTGAATAAACGTCTGCTGCCTTTCCTGAAGAAACACGGTTGTTCCGTACTGTTTTGGCCGGATTTGGCATCTTGCCATTACGGTAAAAAGGCCATGGAGTGGTACGCCGCCAACAACGTGCAGGTGGTTCCCAAGGACAAGAACCCTCCCAACACGCTAGAGCTCCGCCCAATTGAGAAATACTGGGCTATTGTCAAGCGGAACCTAAAGAAGACCAAAAAACTGCTAAGGGCGAGCAGCAGTTCAAGGCAAACTGGCTTTCTGCGGCGAAGAAGGTGGACAAGGTGGCTGTACAAAATCTGATGGCAGGGGTCAAGCGTAAGGCCCGGCAATTCGGATTTGGAAAAGCGGAAGCCTAACTGAATATTTTTCCTGAATTTTATACTAATTGAACTTGAAAAAGAAATTTAATTTGATTTTTTAAATAAACGATTTCACCGATTTACACGCGTTTTCCCTTGACCAAATTTTGACCGTATCACCCTTTAATGCAAAAATTGTACAGGCATCGAAAGCTCTCAATTAATATCTGTGGAAGTGCATCTAGAAAACTAAGTTCAGTTAAATAAAAATGTTATGGTTAATTTGCTAAACGACGTGTTTGGGGTATCCTCCCAACCATTTGTGGAATAGTTCAATCATTTGGGTTATCATTCAATTATGGTAAATATTTTATTAGGTGGGGGCTGTTCATTAGCTACGTAGACAGTTTTTTGGGATTATTTACCCTCCCCCCATTCCCCCTGCGTAGGCAGTTCATACATTGTTTTTAATATGTATGGGCCTACGTAGTTTATGAACAGCCCTTAATATGCGTGAAATTTGTAGAAGAAGAAGAAGAAGAAGAAGAAGAAGAAGAAGAATAAGAAGAAGAAGAATAAGGAGGTTTTCTATCAATCTGTCAGGCAGTCTATCAAAACTATTTAGTTGCACACAAGGTGACTACATATAGGTGTTCTAATGTGTCAAATTCATGATTCAGCCATGTTGGATTTTTGTATGGGACAGCGACCGAGTTTGTTTACAATTTGCTCTAAAACCGCACTTTCCCCCCCCCCCCCCCCGCGACCTCCTCGCCTATATAGTGACAAAGCTGTATCACCATTTATATACCCACCATGGTTGCACAGACATTTTAGCTTAATCCTAGGATAGGACGTGTCAGCTCAGAGATAGATTCCCTCATTTAATTTATGTTAGTGTTTACAGGTTTACACTGAAGTCATACCAGTGTTGCCAAATAACTTGATAAAAAATTTAAAATACATTATAATCCAGGATAATTCTAAAATATATGAATGATCCAGGTTAGATTTGAGTTCCTCTTTTTTTTCCTTGATTTGTTTTCTTTTGATCTTGTTTTCCGTACTGAGCACCAATGCTACCGACGCCAGGGAGGCAACTCCCACACCTGGACCTGGACACCTGGACACCCGGCGGCGCCGACTGGGATTGAACCCAGGCCTGCTGGGGTGAGAGGCAATCACGCTTACCACTCCACCACCGGCGCCGCTGTGAGTTCCTCTTGTCATTCAGGAAATGAATCTACAGTTATCAATCAACCAAAACTCAGTTAATTTAATTCACGAGTTACACTTATGAAGCACATTCTGTTGTGGGGAGAAAGCTTAAAAAAGGAATCCCAACAAACAATTGAGAGCTCTTATAAAACACCTGAGTTGATCAAACGTTGGATAATAGCTTCCAGAGTTGAACAAGAATGTAGTTGTATTGCCATTTGATTAAAAGTTTTAAAAACTGTTGGAGCACTCTTAAATGATTGTTTACGTTCGGTTTAACTATATGCTTTATAAGACCTACGATAACTTTTATAGCACCTTAGTTAAACTGATTCACAAGAGCTATGCAAAACGTGGAATAAACGCATCAAAACAAACCATTGGGAGCTCTTATAAAACACCTGAGTTGATCAAACGTTGAATAATAGCTTCCAGAGTTGAACAAGAAAGTAGTTGTATTGCCTTTTTGGTGAGAAGCTTCAAAAGCTGCTTGGAGCACTCTTAAATGATTGTTTACGTTCGGTTAAACTGTTTGACAGGAGCCATATAGGATGTGGAATAAACGCATCAAAACAAACCATTGGGAGCTCTTATAAAACACCTGAGTTGATCAAACGTTGAATAATAGCTTCCAGAGTTGAACAAGAATGTAGTTGTAATGCATTTTTGGTGAGAAGCTTCAAAAGCTGCTTGGAGCACTCTTAAATGATTGTTTACGTTCGGTTTAACTGTTTGACAGGAGCCATATAGGATGTGGAATAAACGCATCAAAACAAACCATTGGGAGCTCTTATAAAACACCTGAGTTGATCAAACGTTGAATAATAGCTTCCAGAGTTGAACAAGAATGTAGTTGTATTGCATTTTTGGTTAGAAGCTTCAAAAGCTGCTTGGAGCACTCTTAAATGATTGTTTACGTTCGGTTAAACTGTTTGACAGGAGCCATATAGGATGTGGAATAAACGCATCAAAACAAACCATTGGGAGCTCTTATAAAACACCTGAGTTGATCAAACGTTGAATAATAGCTTCCAGAGTTGAACAAGAATGTAGTTGTATTGCATTTTTGGTGAGAAGCTTCAAAAGCTGCTTGGAGCACTCTTAAATGATTGTTTACGTTCGGTTTAACTGTTTGACAGGAGCCATATAGGATGTGGAATAAACGCATCAAAACAAACCATTGGGAGCTCTTATAAAACACCTCAGTTGATCAAACGTTTAATAAAAGCTTCCAGTTGAACAAGAATGTAGTTGTATTATTTTTTTTGGTTAGAAGCTTCAAAAGCTGCTTGGAGCACTCTTAAATTATTGTTTACGTTCGGTTTGACTATATGCTTTATAAGAACTACGATAACTTTTATAGCACCTTTATTAAACTGATTGACAAGAGCTATATAGAACGTGAAATAAACGCATCAAAACAAACCATTGGAAACTCTTATAAAACACCTGAGTTGATCAAACATTGAATAATAGCTTCCAGAGTTGTACAAGAATGTAGTTGTATTGCCATTTGGTTAAAAGCTTCAAAAGCTGCTTGGAGCACTCTTAAATGATTGTTTACGTTCGACCAACTACCAACCACAATTTTGTTGCTAAAAATAGCACAAGTGATAGGCACGTTTATATGACCATAAGGCAATGATTATTCGACTGCAAGAGAAGTCACTCAAGATGAGCTTCATATACTTCTCTCATATGATCAAAATATGTATTCAAGAATAGAGCAGATGGAAACAGAAGCGGCTGGCAATCCGGGATCATGAGTTCGAATCTTGCTTCGAGAAACCCTCGGTGGAGTAGAGGTAAATTATATATAGGTGTGTTATTATTAATAAATGCAAACATTAATTTAAGACATATGTCATATAATCAACGATAACATTTCTAGATAAATTCTCTCAATTAATGATTAGAGAGATTAATTGAAAGAATATCAATCAAAGATTAAACAGATGCTTGTTACTACTTCCTCCATGATCACAGAATGTGAATTATGGCATAATTACATATTTTTTCAATGTGCACAAATAAATTAAATTAATAAAAACTGTACAAGCAATTATTTTGGCGTACCACGACAATTGTTAAACTAATTTTAATCTGTGAATATTGTGAGTACTTACACAATGGTTATTAAGGAGTCATTAAAAAGTGCTATAAACGCTTTTCACCGCTTGCTGTATAGTGATTATTTAGGAGTCATAAAAGAGTGCAACAAACGCCTCTCAGGTTTACTCTTTACTAAATTTCAAAGCAGCTGTCAAGAAGTGTCTACAAGCGTTGTATAAGAGCTTTCACCAAAATAATAAAGCTTGACTTCAAATATGTATCTATAAACGTTGTATAAAAATTGCTTCTATCCGGTTGTTAAGGAGTCATTGAAAAGTGCTATAAACGCTTTTCACCGCTTGCTGTACAATGATTATTTAAGAGTCATAAAAGAGTGCAACAAGCCGGCGCCGGTGGTGTAGTGGTAAGCGTGACTGCTTTCTAACACCCCGATGGGTCTGGGTTCAATCCCAGCCGAGGTCGGTGGGATTTTTCTGAGGCATAAAAATCTCTGGTCACGTCTTCCTTCGGAAGGGAAGTAAAGCCGTTGGTCCCGGCCCATGTGTGTTTGTGAATGGGTGCGATATCCTACGCAGGTGTGGAAGCTGCCTTCCTGCACATTCGATTGCCGTCAATGGATGGCAATCGATGTCCGTCGGTGATTGGCACTAGATTGCGGAACAGAGACCGACGTTAAATAAAGGAAAGAAGAAAAGAGTGCAACAAACGCCTCTCAGGTTTACTCTCTACTAAATTTCAAAGCAGCTGTCAAGAAGTGTTTACAAACGTTGTATAAGAGCTTTCACCAAAATAATAAAGCTTGACTTTAAATATGTATCTATAAACGTTGCATAAAAGTTGCTTCTATCCGGTTGTTAAGGAGTCATTGAAAAGTGTTATAAACGCTTTTCACCGCTTGCTGTATAGTGATTATTTAGGAGTCATAAAAGAGTGTAACAAACGCCTGTCAGGTTCAATCTCTAATACATTTCGAAGCAGCTGTCAAGAAGTGTCTACAAACGTTGTATAAGAGCTTTCACCAAAATAATAAAGCTTGAGTTTAAATATGTATCTATAAACGTTGTATAAAAGTTGCTTCTACTCCTATACCGCTGTATAATGCTGGTTGAACAGGTTCTCCAAACCAGTGTTAACAAGAGTTTTACAGAAGTTGTAATAAACAAATTGTACAGTTATTATTCAGCATGCAGTTGAATAAAATCACAATGGAAGCGTTTCTTCAACAAGAAATTGATTTTGGGTAAACGTTTTACTGAATACGTTAGACAACACCTTTGTGTTGCAGTTGTATAGGTTCTCCAAACCAGTGTAAACAAGGGTTTTATAAAAGTTGTGGTGAACACATTGTGCAATTATTATTCAACATGCAGCTGAACAAAATCAAAACGAAAGCGTTTCTTCAACTGGAAATTGTTACTTGGGATGTCTTCCTCATTTGCGTTTCCCAAGCAGACTTTAATCCAAGCCCCGGGCTTGCCACGTCACTGCGACCACATTTATTAACTATGCACAGCACTTCGTTCTCCCAGTAAAATGCGAAAAAACCACGGCAAAACAAAGCAACAATTTGTTTGTGGTCAGCTGCCACTTTGTCAACAACAACAAAATGAGAAAATTTACCGACTGCATGTGATGCAATGAGCAGCACGGCCAACCCTAAAAAACAAATACCATAAACGAGCAAAAACCCAAATAGTCGAACTTTTCCTCAACTGGTTTGGATGATACCCCAAACACGTTGTTAAGCAAAATAACCATAACAAATTTATTAGGGAAGCCAACAGCAAAGTGCCCCCTCGCAATCTATAACTCAACGGTGTGAAAGCAGGCGATAATTCTATAACTCGATGGTCCCTTCAATATTGTATGGTCAAATATATCTATTATGTTTTATGTTTTGAATAACCATTCATGCCATTCACAAAATCATCCCAAAAAATCTGTTGTCTTGTATCATCGAGCTTAGTCTGACTGACGAAAGGAAGAAAACCACAACAACTGGTGATATTAATGGGTGTCTATCACGAAAAAACAAACGCTGTAGAAAATTAACTAGTTGACCGATCCTTTTCAAACTTTCAGACAATAAATTATAATCCATTAGTAAGCTTTTGGCATATTTATTTCATTCATCTTCAATACCATAACCGTAAAATCACACCTTTCGCTTAACTCCACCCACCTGAGCTAGTGAACCAACATATATGTAAACACCCCATAAGGTAGAGCGCTACTTCGTCGTAATCGCCCATTTCCGTTCTATCGATCAGAAAAGATCAATAATATCAATGATTTCACCGTGCACAAATCAATAATAGGTTTGTTCCGATGCGTTAGTTCATTAGCTACAACATAAATCCTGTTAGAGCGCATTGTATGAATATTTACGCTCATTGTTCTCAAATCAAAAGAAGCGCTCCTAGCAAATCCCTTTTTTCTACGTTTATCCGTAGGACGAAGAACATCTAATGGTTGCGTTAGGACGGAATTGAAACTCGTAGAACGAATTTAGAATCAAGAAGCAGTATTAGATTTTAAACAATATCTCAACAATTTTTAAATCTTTTTAAAACCACCAAATATTATAAATTAATAATATGAGAAACTTCCCGAATTCCCATATATGCTTCTGAAAAGACGCAACAGTAATACCCTCTCCCGGTAAGAAAGGTGACTGAAACCATTTGTGGCATTCCCTAATAAAGAAATACCATAAACGAAATGTATCCCGGATGGGTAAACTATCCCACAAATGGTTTGGATGATACCCTGAACACGTCGTTAAGCTTTCTTTTATGGTTATTTTTTATTATAGTTATTACTTAAGCGTGTAATCAATTGTTTATTGTTGCCATACATCAACAGGCTGGCTGTAGCCCACCTGATGTTAATAATACTAATCATAATAATAATAGTAAAATTACATGTCAAATAATCACAGACAGAAAAACAAAGCAACATGGTCAGAATGTAAAAAACATATACAGCATTTCCAGCCCAAAACGTAAACCGGTTGGTCATGAGTGTTTCCGATTTGAATGAAACATTTCTCACGTGTTCGCTGCTACTAATGGTTGCATTTTTCATTTAAATATGATTTTTTCCTCCAGAGTAACTTTTGAAAAGGGCGTATAAAAAATGGATTATTTTTTT